>NC_133137.1:80518033-80705533 GCF_048418815.1 Hemitrygon akajei | reverse complement strand
CATCGGTGGCGTGGAGAGGGGAAGGCCTGCAGCTTGGGCAACTGCTGGTCTCCCATACAACCCTGCCCAGGCCTGCGCCCTGGAAACTCCAGGCGCAGATCCATGGTCTCTCGAGACTGACGGATGCCACCAGATACCAATAGTGGAAGACCTGACAAGCCATCAATGTTCTTCAATTACCAATAGTGGAAGGCTTGACAAGCTATCAGCATTGCTGTGTTGTTTGGTACCCTTGAACTCTATGCCATAAGAGTGGGCTCCAAGGAACAGTGCCCAACGCTGTAACTGGGTAGCAGTCATCACTGGAATTCCCTTCCTGGGATACAAAATGGCCACAAGGGGCTGGTGATCTGTCACCAGTGTAAACTTTTGTCCATTGAGGTGGTAGTGAAACTTCTTTATTCCCCATTCTAGACTAAGGGCCTCTCAATCGATCTGTGTGTAGTTGCATTCTGCGCTTGTCAGTGATCTTGAAACAAATGCAATCGGGCATTCCGATCCATCTTTCATAATATGTGACAAAATGGCTCCAGTACCATCAGGGAATGCATCGCAAACCAGTCTGATGGGCAGGGATGGTCATAATGGGTGTTATTAGTCTCTCTGTTTCCCTGAATGCTATTTCACATCTTTCTGACCATTCCCACAGTGCTCTCAATGGGTGTATCACCGTAGCAATGTCTGAGAGAAACCGGTACAAGGCTCAAGTATGACCTGAGTTGTGACACATTCTCCGGTTTGGGTGCCAGTAGCACCACTTTAATCTTCTCTTGTGACTTACGTAAGCCATGCTTGTCAATGACAAGTCCATAATATGAGATTTCATTCTTGAAAAACTCACATTTGTCTCTCTTTGCACGCAGACCACACTCACTCAGTCTGGCAAGCAGTTTACCAAGGTTCTGGAGATGCTTTTCATCGTTTTTGCCGGTAACGACGATGTCATCAAGGTCACATTGTGTTCCTGGGATATCTTGGAGCACTTGGACCATTGCTCTTTGCCAAAATGCTGAATCTGATGTAACGCCAAAGATGAGACGATTATACTGGAATAGTCCCTTGTGAGTGTTGATTCCTCAATCCTGCTTGGCTCCTCAATCTCATTTGCAGATAGGCTTGTGACAAGTCAATTTTTGAAAACCCCTCCCTGCCTGTCAAAGGTACAAAAATATCTTCTGTTCGTAGCAGGGGATACTGCACAGGGGACACAGCACCGGGTTGATGCTCACCGTGAAATCCCCACTTACGCAAATGGCTCCAGTCTTCCCTTTCTTGATCACCAGGACAATGGGCATGGCCCAATCGCTCTACACAACCTTGGAGAGAATTCCAGAACACTCCAAGCTCTGAAATTCAGCATCCACTTTAGGACGTAGTGGATAAGGCACTGGACACACTTTATGGAATCCTGGGATTGCTGTTTCATCCAGTCCACTTCTGGCCTTCATGCTTCTGAGTTTGCCCATCCCCTTCTCAAACAGCTTCTCATTAGCGTTAAGCAGCTGTGCCAGTCTCCGGTTAGTGCTACCGCTTGGGCTGCTATTGCCTGTTGATGCCACACTGAGAACTTTGATTGAGTGCCAGTCTAGTTGGATTTTCCTCAACCATTCATATTCGCAAAGTGCTGGCCCTCCACTTCTCAATACATAAAGCTGTGTTTGGCCTCCATACATCACATTTACTTTCACTTTGCAGTGCTTGTGCAGACAACAGATATAGGGCTAAGTGGGGGGGGGGGTGTCATTGCTCTAGAAGAAATAAATCCATATGTTACAACCACTTCCTCTGGCCCAGATTTCAAACTCTTTCTGTGTAACAACGTACCAGCCAGATCTCCTATAAAGTTCCTTCCTCTCCCTTTACACTTCAGCCCCTTTGGTTGAAGAGTTATAGAACACTACAACACTGAAACAGATGCTTCGGCCCATCTACTCCATGCCAGTCTGCACTTCTGCCAATGATCTTGCACCGGCACATTACCAAATTCTCCTTCCTTGCTGTCACGTTCCTCTAAATCTCTCCTGTGCATCGCCGACCCGTGAAGTCGTGTAGAGGAGAAATGCATCATTCAGGCCACCACATCCATGCCGATAGATTTGCCCGTCCACACCGCAGGCAGAAACCTGGCTGCAACAGGGTTCCATGCCTGATAACCACTCAGAACCCAACCTGCATTTAAATGTGTGTGGGAGAGGATCACAGGAAGTAGCAGTCAGGACCCTTGTGCCATGTCTGCTAATAATAATTAGTTATCTGGTGATATAGAGGTCCCGTCATAATGGTTACAACACAGTGGCGGCCCTTCAGCCCATCTTGCCTGCACCAACTCCCTGCCAATGTCATTTAAAGAAGATATTATCAAAGCATCGAAACTACAACAGCTAACACAGTCTGAGGATGTGTGCCCACCATGCATCCGGCACCAACATAGGATGCCCACAATTTATTAACCCTAACCTGTCCGGGTTTGGAATGTGGGAGCACCCAGAGGAAACCCACAAGGTCACAGGGAGAATATGCAAAATTCTCACAGACAGGGGCGGGAATCGAACCCTCATCTTCTGACCGCTGTGGCTGTAAAGTGTTATGCGAACCACTGCGCTACTGTGCTGCTCACAAAAATATTGTATTTTATTAAGGTTGGCACATGATTAGTTTACACATGAACAGAATACTTGAGGGTGTTGGTGAGTTATCCAAAATGTGAGGGGAGAGGTTACGGTCATGTGATCAGTTACCATAAGACATAGGATTCTGCTCCACCATTCCATCATGGCTGATTTATTATCCCTCTCAACCCCATTCTCCTGCCTCCTCCCAGTTTTGGGACTCGTATGTAAGAAAAGATGTGTTGTCTCCTTTGACACCCTGACTAATCAAAAACCTATTGACCCCCAGTTTAATTATACCCAATGACTTGGCCTCCACAGCCATCCGTGGCAGTGAATTGCATGGATTCTCCACCCTCTGGCTGAACAAACTCCACCTCACCTTTGTTTTAAATGGATGTCCCTCTATTCAGAGGCTGTGTCCCTGGTCCTAGACTCTCCCACTATAGGAAACATCCTCTCCACAACAACTCTATCTACTTTCCCATGGGTTTTCCATAGGTTTCAATGAGCTTCCTCCCTCACCTATTCTTCTAAACACAGGCCCAGAGCAATCAAACGCTTCTCATATGTTAACCTTTCCATTCCTGCAATCATTTTTGTGAATCTTCTCTGAAGCCTCTCTGATGCCAGCACATCTTTTCTAAGATGAGGGTCGCAAAACTGCACACAATAATCCTAGTGCATTCTGACCAATGCCCTACAAAGCCTCAGCAGTTACAGAAATTACAACCCCTGCAGTGAATTATTATGAGCAACAGCAGCAGAACACCACAGTGTGTTGAAATGTGTGGCCAGTTGGTCAGATTAAGGCAGAATTTTCTTACCCGACGATTGTTCTAAAAGATGACATTTACTGCTTCAGCCATTGCTGAGTGGCTCCTGTTGTTGGGGCCTGAAGCTCTCCTGATATTCAACTTGGTTATAACACGTCTTCAGCCAGTTGGTAACGCATCGTGACAGCACACTCAAAGGAAAGATATGAATTTGCTTTCAATGATTACAGCTATGGATGGAGTGCTGTCTGGAACCTGCAGTCCAATTAGTGGGTGGAAAAATATTGACAGTTTTGTGTCAAGCACTACGCTGTGTTAGGTGATACATGTTCTTTTTTATAATCTGGCATTTTCTCCTTTCCTTTCCAATCCTGAAGAAGGATCTGGGATTAAAACATCGACTGTTTATTCAATTATACGCTGCCTGACCTGCTGAGTTCCCCCAGCTGCTCTGGATTTTCCAGGCATCGGCAGAATCTCTTGTGTTCACGTTGTGGATGATGCACGCGCCTGGGGATTCACAGACTGACCATTTATTTCACACCTCTGAGAAAAAAATACAGGGGGGATCTCCGACCTGCTGAGTTGCCCCAGTGAACACAAAATGCCAGAGAAACTCAGCAGGTCAGGCGGCAGCTATGGAGACGAATAAACAGTTGCCACTTGGCCGAGGCTCTTCCTTAGGACAAGGAGGATCTTGATCAGCCGTGTATGGGGGCTGAGGATTGGCAAACGGTTTTCAACCCAGATAAATGCGAGACATTGCACTTTGGCAGCTCAGAGCAGAAATTATACAGTGAATGGTCGGGCCCTCAGGAATGCAATGGAAGAGAGGGACCTAGGTTTATACTTCAGTGCAAGGGACATCACTGATGTCACTGAAGTGAAGAAGGGTCTCGGCCCAAATTATTCATCTCCACAGATGCTGCCCGACCTGTTGAGTTCCTCTGGCGTTTTGTGTGTGTTGCTCACAGATAGAAAGGGTGGCGAAGAGGGAGTTGGAATGCTGGCCTTTGTCAGTCAGGGCTTCGAGTACAGGAGTTGGGAGCCGGGAGATCTAAGATGCTGTTGAGGCCTCACCTGAGGTATTGTGCCCAGTTTTGGTCGCCTTGTTGCAGGAAAGATGAAATTAAACTAGAAAGAGTACAGAAAAGATTTGCCAGGATGTTGTTGCCTGGATTTGGGGGCCTGAGTTAGGAAGAGAGATTGAGTAGACTGGGACTGCACTCCCTGTAACGTAAAGATTGAGGGCTGACCTAATAAGGCCATGAGAGGCATAGACAGGGGGAAAGCACACGGTCTTTTCCCCAGGGAGGGGTGCTAAAAACAAGAGAGCATAGGGTTAAAATCATGGGCGAAAGATTTTAAAGGTACACCAGGGGTGGTATCTTCACTCACAGGGTGGTGCATATTTGGGATGGATTGCCAGGAATAATGGTTGAGTCGTGGACTTGGCAACATTTAAAGGTCATTTAGATAAGGTCACGGATGGAGAGATTGAGGAGGACTATGAGCCGAATGCAGGCGGATTGCTGGGCAGCACAGTCAATATGGCTTCTGGGCTGAAGGTCCTGCTTTCAGGCTGTAAGACTCTACGACTCTAAATTCAGCTAATGCAGGTCTTCAACTTACCGGTGAACAATGTTCACCATTTCGTTGGTAAACTCAGAACTAGGCAGCTACCTTGGACACCATTTCTCTTTCTCTCTCTCTCTCTCTCTCTCTCTCTCTCTCCACTTCCACAAGTGTCATTAAGCTTATTTTGTTTTGCAGATTGTATATGATGTAGGTGAGTTTAATTTTATGTTAATTCGTATTTGTCATGTGTGCAGTGTTCTGCTGTAAAAAGCCAGCATTCATTACATTTATACCCAGTGTCCGTGTGCCTGACAAACTTGAACTTGAAGCTAGAAACAATCCCCACTACACATTACCAAAGGTTGACAACCTGTCAAACCCAACCTCAGATTTATTTTATTTATGTTTAGTTTTATTTTAGTGATACAGCACACAGCAGGTCCTTCAAGCCTTGCTGCCACAGCAAGCTGCAGCAAATCTGACTAACTCTAACCTAACCACGGGACAATTTACAACGACCGATTAACCCACCTGGTACACCTTTGGACAGGGGGGAACCCAGAGCACCCGGAGAAGGCTCACGCGTCACAACGAGGACTTACAGAGACTCCTTACAGAAGGGCATCAGAATTGAACTCCAAGCTCTGAAATGCCCCCTGGAACTATCACTGTGGTAAAGTAGTGAATCTTTCAGAGGTATTCCAAAATAATATTTTAAAATTCAAAGCAATCCAACGCACTTTTAAACACTTCCATTTTAGATGGTGGAAGGGGTGCCAAAATGGACTGCTTTATCCTAAAAGGTGTCGAACATTGAAACTTAGTGAAATGATCGTTTGTGTTAACAACCGACATACCTCGAAAATAAATGCAAGGATGGAATGCTGAGGCTCTCTGAGGTCAGAACACAAATGGAGTATCGTGGGCAGTTTTAGACCCCTTACTTAAGAGAGGATGTGCTGGCATCGAAGAAGAAGTTCATGAGAATTATTCCAGGAATGAAATAGTTAATGTAAGAGGAGCATTTCCAATAGTGGGAGAGTCTAAAACTAGAGGGCACCGCCTCAGAATAGAATGACGTCCATTTAGAACAAAGATGTGAAGGAATTTCTTTCACAAGATGGTGGTGAATCTGTGGAATTCATTGCCACAAAGGGCTGTGGAGGCCAAGTCATTGTGTATATTTAAAGGGGAAGTTGATAGGTTCTTGATTAGTCAGGATGTCAAAGGTTATGGGGAAAAGGCAGGAGAAGCTCCTGTGTCTTACGGATGTGCTGGGCCAGCCCACAAGTGTCACCACACATTCCAGTATCAACGCACCGTGTCCATAACGCTCAGCAGAACTACACACAACATAACAACAAAATAACACAATAACAGCAAAACAAAATTCTTTCGCAACTCTCCTCCATTCCTTCACACACACAGACTGGCCTACAACCCCAGATCAGGAGGTTGTTTCTAGGCCTCCAGTCCTTGGTCCTAGCCTCTTCAGCTCCCAAACATCGGGCTTCTAATTCTTCTCATTTGGGATTTTGCTGGTCACAAGCTTGACCTTGGGTCCTTAACTTCCATTCGTGCCTGGGCCTCAATCCTAATGACCTGGTGACTCCTTTGGGCCTCTGGCTTCAGGCTTCTACTTCCGGAACTGCCATTCTCTGGACTTCAAACTTTTGTTCTGCGCTCTGGACTTTGAGAACTTCTGGGTATCAACCCCAAGATTGATTGATCACGAGTTTGACCTTCAGGCCTCAAGAATTAGACTCGGACAGAACTCATTTACATTCAGGCCTTGAGGTAGAATATTCACCAGCCTTTGTGACTCCCACCTGTACCATATGGGCCATCGACCTGGGATTGCGACTCACTAACTTCGAAGTAAACGTATTATCAAACTACCTATTGCCAGATACAACCATGAGATTCATTTTCTTGCAGGCATTTACAGAAGAAGAAAGAAATGCAACAGAATCAATGAAAAACTCTGCAGAAAGATTGACAAACAGCCAATCTGCAACTTAAAGACAAACTGTGCAAATAAAAAAAATACTGAGAACATGACTTGTAAAGACCTTGAAAGTGAGTCCACAGATTGTGGAACCAGTTTAGAGTTGAGGTGAGTGAAGTTATCCACACTGGTTCAGGAGCCTGATAGTTGAAGGGTAATAACTGTTCCAGAACCTGGTGGTGTGGGGCCCAAGGCTTCCATACCTCCTTCCGGATGGTGGTAGCGAGAAGAGAGCATGGCCTGGATGGTGGTGGTCCTTAATAATGGATGTTGCTTTCTCAAGGCAATGCTCCTTGTAGATGTGCTCACTGGTAAGCCCTCCCCACCACTGAGCACATCTACAACTAAAGTTTGTAGATGTGCTCAGTGGAGATCGGTGGTCTCTTCAGCACTAGTCAACCAGGCCTCCGGGATCTAGGAGATCTGAAGTGAGTCACTTTCCACTCGATACCCATTCTATAGATTGTTATAGCGACACCATTTACATGGCTGGTCTAATTGGGCTTCTGGTTACAGGTGACCACCAGGATATTGTCTGGGGTCACAAAAATGATGCTGTTGAACATCGAGAGTGGTTGATTAATTCCTCCTTGGCTGCTTATCTACAGTAGCATTGGAAAGTCTAGGATGCAAGGGCACATCCTCAGAATAAAACTGTTTTGAGGTAGAAATTGTAAGTTGTTGAATTCTGTACTTACAACAAATCATGTAAGGTTTGTGTGGGACAAAAGAGTTAACTATGAAGTGCATTTAAAGGCTCTGGACCTCTTCAGAAAATAAGGGGGTTCTCATTGCAACCTATCGAATATTGACAGGCCTGGATAGAATGGTCATGAGAAGAATGTTTCCATGAGTGGGAGATCTCAAACATGGAACATAGAACAGTACAACACAGGAACAGGCCCTTCAGCTCTCAGTGTTGTGCTGTTTGTTGTGTGTTTATTATTTTGGTAATATTTGAGTAATATTGTAAATGGCGGCATGGTAGTGTAGTTGTTAGCACAACACTTTACAGTATCAGCGATCCAGGTTCATTTCCCACCGCTGTCTGTAAGGAGTTTGCATGTTCTCCCCATCACTGAATGAGTTTCCTCCAGTTTCTCCCACAGTCCAAAGACATCCTGGCTGGTCATCGTAAATTTTCCCATGATCAGGCTAGGGTTAAGTCAGGAGTTGCTGGGGGGAGCAGCTCAAAGGGCAGGAACAGCCTATTCCGCACTGTATCTCAATAAATAAACAAGTAAAAATAAATACTGTTTGATTAAGTATCCTTTGTTTGTTTACATAATTCATTATGGTTTATATATAAAAATACGTTAATTGCATGCTTCCATAATGCTACCACATGATAAGTATACACCTAAACGAAGTTAGTCACATTTCAGACCCCTGTCTTTTCCTTTCAATTAGTTTAAAGTTTTGGAGTTACAAAACATAACAGTTAGCCCGTGAGCCAGGACCCCAAATCTGGGCCACTGGTACCATCTGGGGGGAATAATTATTAAAGTGATTTTTGGCGAGTGCTAGAAAATATGTGATAGCATTGCAGTGGTGGTGGCTTTCTACCTCCATCAAGCCTCATGTCTTCACCAATCTTGCTTGGGACAATATCGACAGACATGAGGAAACTCTCACTGGAAAGGGTACCTCACAAAGAATCAATGGCATAGTGGTACAGACCAATGTCTATGGACCACATCTGCCAAGAGCTGAGATTCTATACATTGAGAAACTGAAGCAAAGGTCAGTCACCACTGAGGACCAAGAACTGGAAGCATATGTAGCAGGTGCACGTGTGGGCCCACAGCCTCTCCCAACCAGGGAACACTGTGTCCAGGAAACCAAGGAAGCTGCTCTTCTTTCCTGTAAGAAGAACCTGGTGTGAACACTTGCAAGGCAAACAGATCCAGAGAATCAGACAATCCCAAGCTGGACTGGTTTTAATATCAGCACCAGGGACCAGGAACCAATCTCACAAGATATTGTTGGGTATCTGCCAACCATCAATTCACCAGCCACAGAGTTGACCATAGTATTTGAAATCCTGAACCAATCAGAGCTAATCAGCAAGGGACTTCATCCAGAAACAGTTGTGGTAGTCATGGATCAAGACCTCTATGCAAAAGCCACTGAAATTGCCTGGAAGCACAAAGAGCACTTCTCCAACATTCTTCTCAGGATGAGGACATTCCATACCATATGTAATGCCTTAGCCATCCTAGGAAAGCGATTTTGGGATGCTGGTCTAAAGGACGTATGCATAGAGGCTGGAATTGTCGCAGAGGGGTCCATCAATGGAGTCCTTGATGGTAAACACTACAATCGTGCTGTCAGGGTCCACAAGTACATCTATGAAGCACTGATGAGACTGGCATGGGCAGAGTTCTCACTGTGGGTTGAGGACAATGTTCCAGAGAGGAGTGGGATGATCAAATCATTCTTAGACCATGTGAACGACATGGCCAGTGACTTGAACCACAAAAGTTGAACAATCTGCTGCAAAATCCACTCTTAGCTGAGCTGATAACCCTGTGGACAGACTTTCTGGAACACCTCCATCACAACAATGGAGAGCTATCCGCATTCTGGATATCATACATTGATATGGTAGAGAACGTAGTACTTGGGCTTCTGTGCGCCTCTCGTGAGGGGGACTGGGAGTTACACCTCCATGCTATAAGAACCATGATCCCATGGTGCTTTGCCTATGATAAGATGAATTATGCCAGGTACCTGTCCCCTTACTTTGCTCAGATGATGAACCTCCCAGAGAATAATCCTTCTGAGTATGAGGCCTTCAAGACAGGCCAATTCTCAGTGCAGCTGTCAAGTAACAGCCCCTTTGGGCAGATCCCTGTGGACCAGGCTATTGAAGCCACAGTGAACAAGGACATACAGACTGCTGGAGGCACATCACGGTTCAGCCTGAATGCTGGAGCTATCAAGCGTTACTACATAACAGCTGAGCACCGCGGTGCATTCCTGGGACAGTTAAGGGAAATGGTGCAAGGCAACAAATCAGAGCTTTGTCATGCAAAGCTACAGCGGCCAAGAATCCAGAAAGATGAGGAAGCAGTTTCAGCAGTGGTTAGTCACATACATGAACGGGTGAACAACACACACAAAATGCTGCCTGGCCTGCTGTGTTCCACCGGCATTTTGTGTGTGTTGTTGTTTGAATTTCCAGCATCTGCAGATTTCCTCGTGCATGAATGGGTGAACCCACTTGCAGAGAAGCAGGACCTCATTAGCATCTCTCCGGAAAAGGCAGCCCCCAAGGACATTGCCCCCGAGCTGATGAAGGCCTATGAGATTGGTGAGCAATGCTATGCAACCTTCAAGGATGAGAGACTAGAGGAAGACCCACCAGCAAAGAAATTCCATGATCCAATGAAAACCAACAAGCTGAAAGCATTCAGTGCTATGAGTAAGAAGAGAGAGGTGAAATCAAATGGGAGGGCGATCATCTTGAAAGCAGACAGGTCTTTGTTTGGACGCATCATAGTGATGGCACAAGGGCGCAGTCTACGTATGGAGGATATCCTTTCTCATCCCCTTGGACCATTGCCCTGAACCCTGTCCACACCAGAAGGATTGCTGAGAAAGACAAATGAAGCTACTTTAGCCACAACCTTGCAGAAAAATGTAGCAGTAGAAGAGCAGCTCCCAGGAAACTCTGCTACAGTGGCTGATGGAATGAACTTGGTCCAAAGAGTGAAAGGTGATCAAGTTACTTTCAGAGATGTTGCCACAACAGTTCTGGGTATGGCTCTGAGGGAAGGCAGGCAGAGTAGCAGAATAGATGTTGTGTTCAACACATACAAGGAGAACTCTATCAAGAATAGTGAAAGATCTCTACGGGGTGAGGAGACTGGTCATGAGTTGCAAGGTATCACAGGCACACAGATGGTGAGGCAGTGGAGGAGCTTCCTGACCAAAGTCAGGAAACAAAAATAGTCTCATTAGCTTCATAGTCCATGAATGGAGGAAGGCGGAGTACAGAGCAAAGCTACAGGAGAAGATTCTGTCTGCAACTGTGAATGGCAAATGTTACAGAATCACATCTCAAGACAGTGAGGAGGTGTCAGCTCTTCAGTGCCAACAAGAAGAAGCAGATGGCCGCCTACTTCTCCATGCTGCCCATGCCACAAGAGAGGGATAACAGTCTGTAGTGATCTGCTCAGAAGACACAGATGTCTTTATCATGTCTTTAGCATTTTGTGACAAGTTTGAGGCCCCATTGTTCCAGAAGTGTGGCACTAGAACCTGTACAAGGCTTGTAGACATCAGGAAGGTTGCTGCCACTGTTGGCATCGAGGTTTGTAGGGCTCGCATCGGGTTACACGCATATACAGGATGTGACACTGTAAGAGCTTTTGCAGACAAAGGAAAGACAAGTGCCCTAAAACTTCTGACCAGCAACAGGGAAACTCAGGACACATGCTTAGAGTTAGGTCAGGAATGGGACCTCTCCCCAGAACTGATGGAAAAACTGGAGGCATTTACATGCCTCCTGTATGCCCCAAAAGCATCGACCACCAAGGTCAATGAGCTCAGGTATCACCTTTTCTGTGCTAAAAAAGGTGAAATCGAAAATCATCAACTCCCACCATGCAAGAACTGCTTAATAAAACATTGCCAGTGAGCCAACTACCAGGCTGGTCGATGGAGAAGATGTTTGGAGAAGGACCCACAAGTGCCAAGCCCTGTTGGCAGAGAATGGAAGATGGAGAGAGAAGAGGAAGCTGAACATTTGGTGGTGCACTGGATGGAAGGCCAACCAGCACCCGATGCCGTCCTGGATCTACTGGTCTGTAACTGTCCAAACAAATGTTCACTCCCAAGATGTATGTGTGTTACAAATGGCCTCAGGTGTACTGACATGTGTAGACTGGCAGACCGTGAGAACCAGGCATCCACCTCAGAGAGTGAGGAAAGTTCAGATGAAGATGTGGAAGACATGGAAGACTTGGAAAATTATTATGATTATTATTAGGTTATGAAAGTATGGAAAGCGAAGAATTGAAAGCAGTCTTTGATTAAATATATTCATTTTACAACCAAATGGGGCCTAGGTTATGACTGTGTGGAACCCCACATTTGAATTATTGTACTGTAATTCTATATGCTATGACAAAAGCTTAAGATTGTTTTGATTTGATACAACAATATGGAAAATATCATGACTTTGATAAAACTCCAGAAATCTGAGGTTTTTGATGAGGTTTTTTTTACCTTTGGGGGGTAGGGTAACATTTTCTGCTGTACTGATGTTAATATGGAATATATACAAAAAGTGATTACTTATTTGAATTCCTAATAAATTCTCTACAAATCCATGTGATTATATGTGTCCTAGGGTTTTTATTGACTTTTCCAAAATAAACAACAGACAAATATTTTTCTGAAAATGAAATGATTCACTCTACTGAAATTGGGCACTGTACAGCGAGAGCCATCAATGACATAGTTTTCAATGCAGAATTTTATAACAACATTGATGAAAAGTGTTTGAACTTAGCTATTAATGTGACAAATTTCAATGTTGAGGGATTACTGATGACAAAATACCACTAGGTTGAATATATATGTTGTACTTTATATTGGCCACTTTTCAGAAATGCTTATTTTAGGGTAGTGTTATAAAATGCATGATAGCACACATAAAGCTACCACTGGTGCAATGCTATCACATATTTTCTAACTCTAGAGATGTATACCTTGCCAAAAATCACTATGAGCATTATTCCCCTCAGATGGTACCGACCAACCCTACTGGCTCACGGACTAAGTGGTGATGAGGAAGTTTTAAACGAACCTGAGGTGACTACCTACCTGTTGAGCAAAGTGAGACCTTTGAGTTAAATAAAAAGCAAAGCAAAAAATGGTCAAGTTAAAAATGGCAGAAAAAGGACACATTCACAGGGTCATAAATAGTGAGTACTGAGTGATAATACATATATTTTTAAAAGAGCAGGAATTGCTGACTGCATCAGAAAGATAGACACATTTGATTGCACAAGAGATAACTGGCTGCTATATGCAGAATGAATTGAGCAGCATTTTGAAATAAATAATATAGCCAAGGAGAAACATATAGCAGTTTTGCTGGGTTCACTAGGTTTAAAGGCACACAGTTTGCCAAGAGATTTGACTGCTCCAACCAAACAAGCCAAAATAAGCTTTGCTGATATCGTGAAAGTAATGCAGGAACATGTAGAACTGAAACCATTGTTGATTGCAGAACAACTTAGGTTTCCTAAGTGAAATCAAAAGGAAGGAGAGCCCATTTCAGTGTATGTGGACAAATTGAAGAAATTGTCTGAACATTGTCAGTTCAGTGATGGGCTTAATGGTACACTGAGAGATCATTAGTTTGTGAAATCTTACAAGAAAGTATTCAAAAACGGATCCTAATTGAAGCACAACTTACATTTAAAGAGAAGTTGAAGTAGCTGTATCAAAGGAAACAGCACACATAGACACAAATGAGTTGCAGTCAGGAATGAAAGTGAGTTTGAATAAAATTGCAATGTCTAAAGAGAAACTGGTGTGGCTGAGAAAATTGTGTTACCATTGAGGCAGGGGCTCACATACACCAGTCCAACGCAGGTTTAAGGGCAAAACTTGCAGAAGATACAACAAAGTAGGAGAAATACAAAGAGCATGTTGGAAAGACAAAAATAAATAGACTGCACAGGGAAGTGAAAAGGATAAATTTCAAGAAGAGCATGATTCTACATGCTGATGATGAAAAATATGATAATGATGACAATGACAAGGGGTTGGGTAGCCTTAAGATTTATAATGTGAAAACTAATAATAGACAAGCAGTATGGTTTACACCAGAAGTGAACGGCAAATTAATTAAAATAGAATTGGACGCTGGCTGGACTGCTTCAGTCATTTCACAAAATGAGATTAAATGACATTTCAAAGATACTGAACTGAAGCCTGCAGATATCCAACTGAGAAACTATACTGGACAAAAGATAACTCTAATGAAAATAATAATGAAATACAACAACCAACAGGCCACTTTGGGCTTGTGTATGGTAAAAACAAGAGGGCCGGCATTGTGGGAACATGATTGGCTGAGACAACTACAGCCTGGTTGGAGATCCATCACCATTTGCATGCCCAACCCTTGCAAAAGAGTTAACTGAAAGTGAATTAGGAAAGGTACTGGATGGATGGGTCTGTCAGGGTCTGTAGTGGTTTGAAGATTATTGAAAGCAGATCAATTCCCTCTTCCCAGGACAGAGCATATCTTTGTAAACCTTTCTGCAGGGGACACTTCAACAAAGTGAACTGAGCTGAGGCCTACCTACACTTGGCGATGAAAGAAGAATCCAAAGTATCTCTCACCACAAACACTCACAAAGGACTTTATCACTATAATAGACATTTTGGGAGTAGCATCTGCACCTACACTCTGGCAGAAAGCTCTGGACCAGGTGCTGCAAGGGTACCCAGGAACTCATTGTTACCCAGATAACAACATTGTTAACAGTAAGGATGACAAAGAACATTTCCAAGATCTCAAGACAGTGTTAAAAAGATCAGAAGATGATGGGCTCAGTACACAACTAAACAACTGTGAATTATTTAAACCAAACATCACTTACTGTGGTCACACCATCGACTCACAAGGATTACACAAGTGTGCTAAGAAAATTTTTTGCAGTGGTGGATACCCCAAGGCCAAAGCATGTGTTACAGTTGTGGTCCTTTTTTAGGAGTTGTCAATTACCATAACAGGTTACTGCCAAACCCGGCTTCTGTGCTCCACCCCTTGAACTCATCACTACAGATCAGGAAGAAATGGCAATGAAGGAAGTGCTTTCCAAAAGGTGAAGGAAATTATGGTGTCAGATACCGTACTCACACATCGTCCAGTGAACCTTGCCATGCACTATTCAGGATGGCAACATGTCCAGAAAAGGGTCCAGAGCTGTCAAAATCACTTCTTGCAGTCCCAGAGCTAACTCCTATAACCACCATGGAGGAGGCCCCATAACTATAGACCATAGACCATAGAACACTACAGCACAGTACAGGCCCTTCAGCCCTCCATGTTGTGCCGACCCATATAATCCTTTAAAAAAGTACTAAACCCACACTACCCCATAACCTTCCATTTTTCTTTCATCCATGTGCCTGTCCAAGAGGCTCTTAAATACCCCTAATGTTTTAGCCTCCACCAAGTCATTCCAGGCACTCACAACCCTCTGTGTAAAAAACTTACCCCTGATGTTCCCCCTAAACTTCCCTCCCTTAATTTTGTACATATGCCCTCTGGTGTTTGCTATTGGTGCCCTGGGAAACAGGTACTGACTATCCACCCTATCTATGCCTCTCATAATCTTGTAGACCTCTATCAAGTCCCCTCTCATACTTCTATGCTCCAAAGAGAAAAGTCCCAGCTCTGCTAACCTTGCTTCATCTGACTTGTTCTCCAAACCAGGCAACATCCTGGTAAATCTCCTCTGCACCCTCTCCATAGCTTCCACATCCTTCCTATAATGAGGTGACCAGAAATGAACACAATACTCTCTAAGTGTGGTCTCACCAGAGATTTGCAGAGTTGCAACATGACCTCTCTACTCTTGAACCTAAGATTGTTTCACGGTCACAAGTCTCGTCTGCCAAGTGGAGTGACCCACCTTGTCAGGAAAGACCTTATCTGACAAGAATAGGAAATCCTTCGCAGTAATTAAATCTTTAGGCCTGAATGGGACAATTTAAATTTTACTGTGCTGAGAATGTCTGTATAGATGTTGTATTATGTAGTATACTGTGAATATAGTTGAGATGCATCTTCTATGAGTTGAAGCTTACAGTGAAGAGTGTTGCATTATTTAATATTTCAGTACTATTTGAGTAATATTGCAAATATATTGTTTGATTATGCATTCCTTATTAATTCATTACAGGTTATATGTAAAATCACGTGAATTGCATACGTCATTACACTACCACATGATAAGTATGCACCCCACTTAAAGGGAAACAAATTTAACTCACATTTCAGACTTCCATCTTTTCCTTTTCAATTAGTTTAATGTTTTAGAGTTGCAAAACGTAACATCAATCCAATTAAATTAGTAATCAAACGGGCAATCTAACTAATCCCCTCTTTCTACACAATGTCCAATCTTTCCATTTTCCTCACATTCATCTGACTATCTGAACAGTCCCTAGTGTATCTGCCTCTACCACCACCCCAGGCAGAAGACACAATCTCAGAGTACAAGGATGTACCTTCAGAACAGAGATGTTGAGGACATTCTTCAGCCAGAGGCGGTGAATCTGTAGAATTCTTGGCTGTGGAGGTCAAGTCATTGAGTGTAATTAAAGCAGAGATTGATAGGATCTTGCTTCATTCAGGTGGTGTAGGGAGAAGATGGGAGGGTAGGGTTTAGAGTGAAAACAAAATCATCTATGATTGAGGGGACAAGCAGTCTCAATGGGCTGAATGGCCTGATTCTGCTCCTATGTCTTATGGTCTTATTGGTCATCTTTCCCCTTGGACTTTGGTCTGTAGAGCTATAATTAATTGTTAATGTTTAGAAACTACATCAGAGCATCTGAATTCATCTGAACATCGTTAAAGATTAGATTATTGTGAAGACTTTGAACGTGACTCAGTCTGGAACATTTAAAGTCTTTCACCAGAGCCTGGCCACCAGTCTGGACAGAGAGAGCGATGAATCTTTGCAAATCCCAAACAACCACTAACTCAATCAGGAATTCATTATCGCTCTGGCACCAATTAGGAGACAATTTAATCACGTGGTTAAAAGGACATAGATGAAATCTGATCAGATGCAGCAGCTATTTCAAAGATATTAACCTCAATCTATCCCGCGTGTGCATTTACCGTAAGTGATTCAGATGAAAATGATATTATAAATATGATTTTGATGATTTTGTTATTGCTTTTAACAATACAAAGAGGTTACAGCCGGAATTAATCTTCCAAATGTTTCTGAAAATTGCAACAAAATGAGATGACTATCACTTCAGCCAAAATGATGATTACAACTTTGTTGTTGCTGAGAATCTGATGTTGATCCATGTACATCACTGTCGACTGGTCAAGCTTAATTGAGTGAATAATGTGTTTGCTAATAATCAGGCTTTTAATGAGAGCCATAAAGAGGTCAGCAAAATCTTCTGTTATTTCTTTACCATTTCTCTGGAACAGGCATGGGTAAAGTTGCCATGGCAACTTCTACAAATTATCAATCCACAGCCCGGTACACAAGGAATTTATAAATTCAAAATGAGAAGAAGCAATTCTTGCAAAATATCATTATCTTGCAATAGATTTGTGTGTTTTTAATATCACCATTCCTCCAATTTTCTCTCATTTTGACTTTTGTCTTAGCCCTGATTCAGTCTGTTTCTCTCCTGCTAGCGCAGCCAGGGAGGAGGAGAGGAACTGCATTCGAATGCAACAGACCTGGGAAAAGATATTCCACCCTGTAAAGCATAAGAGGGTAGAAATAAAACAGAAGGTGTTGCAAATGCTCAACAGGTTAGTCAGCATCTGCAGAGAAAGAACAAGAAATATTAAAGAGCTTTCAACAATGGTGTTGAAGGGTTATGAACTCCAAAGTTTAAAAGCTAAGTTTATTGTCATAGGCAATAAAAAAAACTAGCTTGCAGCAGCATCACAGATCCATTCCACTATACAGCTTGTTTGTTCATTATGAGCCATGTCATATGACGTGGGCAATCTATCCATGACCATGATTGTACTTGGCAAATTTTTATACAGAAGTGGTTTGCCATTGCCTTCTTCTGGGCAGTGTCTTTACAAGATGGGTGACCCCAGCCATTATCAACACTCTTCAGAGATTGCCTGCCTGGCATCAGTGGTCGCATAACCAGGACTTGTGATATGCACCGGCTGCTCATATGACCGTCCACCACCTGCTCCCATGACCTCACGTGACCCTGTTCAGGGGCTAAACAGGTGCCACACCTTGCCCAAGGGTGACCTGCAGGCTAGCGGAGGGAAGGAGTGACTTACGCCTCCTTTGGTAGAGACGTATCTCCACCCTGACACCCATCATTATGCAGTATAAGCAGCTTTTAAAAATATGAATTAAACATGAACTAGATATAATTTTTACAAGATAAAGCACAATTAGAACAAAAAAATTCCATTGCAGTGCAAAGTGGTCATAGTGTTGTTGTACTCAGGTAGTGACTAGGGTTGTGCTGGTTGGTTCAAGATTGTTTAATGTAATTTCCAAATGTAAGGAGAATGAAATGATTGTTTCTTGGTTCTGATGTAGCACAAAAATAAACACAAAGAACACAATGATAATAATAATCCTGTTCACCCGGTCCTGTTCACCCTGTACACATCAGACTTCCAATATAACTCGGAGTCCTGCCATGTGCAGAAGTTCGCTGATGACACGGCCATAGTGGGGTGTGTCAGGAATGGACAGGAGGAAGAGTATAGGAAACTGATACAGGACTTTGTGATATGGTGCAACTCAAACTACCTGCGTCTCAATATCACCAAGACCAAGGAGATGGTGGTGGACTTTAGGAGATCTAGGCCTCATATGGAGCCAGTGATCATTAATGGAGAATGTGTGGAGCAGGTTAAGACCTACAAGTATCTGGGAGTACAGTTAGACGAGAAGCTAGACTGGACTGCCAACACAGATGCCTTGTGCAGGAAGGCACAGAGTCGACTGTACTTCCTTAGAAGGTTGGTGTCATTCAATGTTTGTAGTGAGATGCTGAAGATGTTCTATAGGTCAGTTGTGGAGAGCACCCTCTTCTTTGTGGTGGCGTGTTGGGGAGGCAGCATTAAGAAGAGGGACGCCTCACGTCTTAATAAGCTGGTAAGGAAGGCGGGCTCTGTCGTGGGCAAAGTACTGGAGAGTATAACATCGGTAGCAGAGCGAAGGGCGCTGAGTAGGCTACGGTCAATTATGGAAAACCCTGAACATCCTCTACATAGCACCATCCAGAGACAGAGAAGCAGTTTCAGCGACAGGTTGCTTTCGATGCAATGCTCCTCAGACAGGATGAAGAGATCAATACTCCCCAATGCCATTCGGCTTTACAATTCAAACGCCAGGAGTAAGATATGTTAAAGTGCCGGGGTTAGGACTCAATGTATTTAAGTAAACTACTTAAGAACTTTTTAAAAGCTATTATTAATGCTTTTTGAGAGGGTGATTTTAGATGCATATCATATTTTTACTGAGTTAAGTATTGTATGTAATTAGTTTTGCTACAATAAGTGTATGGGACATTGGAAAAAATGTTGAATTTCCCCATGGGGATGAATAAAGTATCTATCTATCTATCTAATAAAATACACAATAAATATAAATACATAAGGTAACTTCTTAAGAACTAAATGGTTGTAGCCATTCGTGAAGCTGGTGTGGTGGGACTTGAGGATTCTGTAGCTGTGAGAAGATGGCGTGGCCTGTATGATAGGGAACTTTAATGATGGATATTGCTTTCTTGAGGCAGCTCTTCCTGTTGAGATACGCTACCATGTCACAACAAATGTTACCAATCCTGCCTCCACCACCTCCTCTGGCAACTTATTCCAAATAACAAGTGTTGCCTCTCAGATCCCCCTAAATCTTTTCATTCTAACCCAACCGTACACACTACAGTGGCTTGCATTGTGCTTTACAGCACCACTGATCGGAAGATTGGGGTTCAGTTCCCGCCGCCGCTTGTAAGGAGTTTGGACGCTCTCCCCATGACCACCTGAGTTTCCTCCAAGTGCTCCTATTTCCTCTCACATTCCAAAAACATACCGATTAGAGTTCGTGAGTTGTGGGCGTGCTAGGTTGGTGCTGGAAGAATGGCGACACTTGCGGGCTGCCCCCAGCACATCTTCTGACTGCATCGGTCATTAACACAAACGACACATTTCACTGTATGTTTCAATGTTTCGATGTAGGTGTGATTAATAAAGGTAATCTTTAAAAATCTTTAAGTCTACTCTCCTTGGTGACTGACCCTGTCTCTGCATCTGGTCATTTTATATACCTGTAGCATATCAACTTTTAGCCCCTTGTGTCCAGCGGGAAACTTTCCCAACCAGCCTAAACAGTTGTGACAACTTCTAGGTGAATCGTTAATGAACTTCTCTAACTTAATCACATCCTTCCAAAGGCATGGTGACCAGAACTACATGCATAACCACAAGGGCAGCAGAAACAGAATGTTCTTCAGCTAGAACATGATCTGCCAACTCTATTATCAATTATAAGAATCATTGATCCACACTTCTTATGCTTTCATATGGCCAAAGAGGAGGCAATTTGGCCCATCAAGTCAATGTCCATTCTCAGAGCAGTCTCATTCCCCCACCTATTTCTTGGTAAGCTATTCTCAATCACTTGACTTCAACTCCACCCCATTTCTTTCATTGTCCACTTACTGCAGACTTTTCTCTGTCTTTTGTTTGCCTTAAGGTCCTATAGTGCACACCATCTCTTTTTTCTTCTCTATTATTGGATCCTGATGGTTTTTGAGATCCAAAGGTTCTTCTGATGTCAAAAATAAGGCAAAAACTTGTTACTTGCATTTCTTAAGTGTTACAAGAGTGGAAAACGACCAAGAGAGAGAACTGAGAGAGCAAAGAAATGTCAAAGCGAAAAGAAACCATGGTCAGCTCATACTCAAATCTCCATAGATGTGTGGTGGAGAGTATATTGACTGGCTGCATCACAGCCTGGTATGGAAACATCAATGCCCTTGAACAGAAAGCCCTACAAAAAGTAGGGAATATGGCCAAATCCATCATGGTATAGCAACCCCCCCCCCCCCCCCCGCCCCACCATTAAGCCCATCTACATGGAGCATTGTTGCAGGAAAGCAGCATCTATCAACTAGGACCCCACCACCCAGGTCATGCTCTCTTCTCGCTGCTGCCATCAGGAAGAAGGTACAAGAGCCTGAGGACCCACACCACCAGGTTTCGAAACAGTTATTACCTCTCAACCATCAGGCTCTTGAACCAGAGGGGATAACTTCACTCAACTTCACACAGCCCATCATTGAAATGTTCCCACAACCTATGGACTCACTTTCAAAGACTCTTCATCTCATGTTCTTCATATTTATTGCTTATTTATTTATGATGATTATTATTATTTCTTTATTTTTGTATGTGCACAGTTTGTTGTCTTTTGCCCACTGGCTGAGCACTCTATTTGGTGAATTATGGATTCTATTATGGATTTACTGAGTATGCTAGCAAGAAAATTAATCTCAAGATTGTATATGGTGCCATATACATACTTTGATAATAAATTGACTTTGAACTTTGAGTAGTGATAACAAAAATACCAGTGATAACAATTGACCTAATAACCAGATTCAAATAGCATGACTCCTGCTACAGCAATCTAATAATCTAATACAGAAGCAACTTATGGTAAACTATGTGTATACCTGTCTGGACACGCCCCTCTGCTGACTGCTCCTGTGGCTCCTCCCACAGACCCCTGTATAAAGGCGATTGGAGGCACTGCTCCTCCCTCAGTCTCCAAGATGTTGTGATCACTTTTGCAGCTAATAAAAGCCTATCGTTTGCCTCCCGTCTCCGAGAGTTATTGATGGTGCATCACAACTGTACCATAATTGCCAGAAAATTCACCATAAATAAATGATTATATAAAACACAACAAAGCACAGGAAAGTTAAACTACCAGAAAAATTATAATACTACACCCAAACCAACACTATTTCAACTGTATTATGTAATATACAGTACAGTATATTCCGTGTGCTGTCTGTCCTTCTGTGCCGGTATTCCTCCTGCAAGCAAGCCTTTCATTGTAACAGAGAGCGCTCAGTAAACACACTCTGTACATGTGCGAGCACACACACACACACGATTTGCTTTACGTTTACGATGCCTTTCCCACCATTTCTTTAGTAATAGGAATGTGTAAATGTGTATATGTTGTTTGTATACTGTATTTAAAGTAGATACTTCTGTTTATTTTGAAATACGATTGTAACTACATTGTAGGGTGCATCATGTTCTGATTCATGTTTATTCTTCAGTTAACTTTGAGGATCATTAAAGATGGTTTGCCCTGGTGCCTAATAAATGGGGTTCATCACTCTCGTGGGAAAGAGAGATCAAAGCTGTCAAGAGTTCACACTGGACAAAATAATATGGAGCTATTTATTGTGTTTTCTCGTAGAAATCTTATTGTAAATATTGGCAGTTTTCACCATTTTCACTGATTTTTCTAAGTTTGATTATTTGACAGTTTGAATAACTATCCTTGCATTATAGTGCTAAGCGACTTCAGGTTCTTCGGTCGTAACCCACGTTTCATAACACTGTACCTCACCGTACTTGTGCACAAAACAGTAAACTCAACTCGACCGTCTGATGATTTGGAAATCACAGTGGGCATCGGGTTTACCAGATCAACACACACAAAATGCTGGAGGAGCTCAGCAGGTCAGGCAACATCGCTGCAAATGGATGAACAGTCAATGTTTAGGCTGAGACCCTTCTTCAGGACTGGAAAGGAAGGAGGAAGACGCTGGGCATCTGGTTTACCAGATAATGTTTGCCGGTTTCCTTCCCACTCAGCGAGTCCCATTTCCCATATTGGCTTTAAACTGGTCTGGTTCCTGGTTGCCTTGACCCATTCTACTTTACGGATGCACTGGAAAATTTATCATGCAGTGCAACTTCAAGAAAAAGTTAATTAAAAGTGTGTTATGGTTCAAGAATCAATGCTATTCACTATTTATATTTACATGTGTTAGGAATTTGCTGTGGTGAGTTGGTCAGAGTGTGACATGCAACAAAAAAACCCCACAACGTTCAATTATCATAAAGAATAAGCCTCTGTCAACCTCCGTCTTAAATATTTCCAGTGACTAAGCTTGCACAGCTGTCTGTGGCAATGAATTCCACAGATTCATCACGATCTGGCTAAAACAATTTTTCATCATCTCTGATCTAAGTGGACAACCCTCAATTCTAAGGCTATATCCTCTGGTTCTAAACTTCCTCAATATAGGAAACATCCTCTCCATATCCACTTTATCCGGAACTTTCTGTATTCGACAGATTACAATGAGATCCCCTTCATTCTTCTAAACTCTAGCGAGTACAAGCCCAGAGGTTCAAATGCTCCTCATATGTTAACCCTTTCATACCTGCGATCAAACTGATGAACCTTCTCTGGACCTTCTCCAATGTCAACACATCTTCTCTTAGATAAGGGGTGCAAAATTGCTTACAATACTTCAAGAGTGGTTCAACCAATGTCTTATAAAACCTCAGCATTACAACCTTGCTTTTGGATTCTAGCCCACTCGGAATGAAAGTTAACATTGCAATTGCAATGGAGTCCTGCCATGTGCAGAAGTTCGCTGATGACACGGCCATAGTGGGGTGTGTCAGGAATGGACAGGAGGAGGAGTATAGGAAACTGATACAGGACTTTGTGATATGGTGCAACTCAAACTACCTGCGTCTCAATGTCACCAAGACCAAGGAGATGGTGGTGGACTTTAGGAGATCTAGGCCTCATATGGAGCCAGTGATCATTAATGGAGAATGTGTGGAGCAGGTTAAGACCTACAAGTATCTGGGAGTACAGTTGGACGAGAAGCTAGACTGGACTGCCAACACAGATGCCTTGTGCAGGAAGGCACAGAGTCGACTGTACTTCCTTAGAAGGTTGGCGTCATTCAATGTCTGCAGTGAGATGCTGAAGATGTTCTATAGGTCAGTTGTTGAGAGCGCCCTCTTCTTTGTGGTGGCGTGTTGGGGAGGAAGCATTAAGAAGAAGGATGCCTCACGTCTTAATAAGCTGATAAGGAAGGCGGGCTCTGTCGTGGGCAAAGTACTGGAGAGTTTAACATCGGTAGCTGAGCGAAGGGCGCTGAGTAGGCTACGGTCAATTATGGAAAACCCTGAACATCCTCTACATAGCACCATCCAGAGACAGAGAAGCAGTTTCAGCGACAGGTTACTGTCGATGCAATGCTCCTCAGACAGGATGAAGAGGTCAATACTCCCCAATGCCATTAGGCTTTACAATTCAACTGCCAGGACTTAAGAACTTTTTTTTTAAAGCTATTATTAATGCTTTTTGAGTTAGTGATTTAGATGCATATCATATTATTACTGAGTTAAGTATTGTATGTAATGAGTTTTTGCTACAACAAGTGTATGGGACATTGGAAAAAATGTTGAATTTCCCCATGGGGATGAATAAAGTATCTATCTATCTATCTATCTATTGCCTTCCTTACCGCTGACTCAACCTGCAAGTTGACCTTTAGAGAATCCTGCAAAAGGATGCTCAAGTCTGTCTGCACTTCTGATTTTTGAATTTTACTCCCACTATCCTCATTCCAAGCTATTGACATGCAACAGAAAAAAAGCAGACCCAACATTAGCCATTGTGGCACACCACTAGCCACTAGCAGCCAACCAGAAAAGGCCCCCTCTATTCCCACTATTTTTACTGCTAATGCTGTAAGGTATTTCTGAGGCCCTCCTGGTGGATGCTCCAGAGCAGGGATGGCCAACCTATGGCACATGCGCCAAAGGTTGCACATTGGATGATTAGAAATGGTGCATCGTACCCCAGTGATAATAATAAAAAAGTAAGCCTGCTCATACAATAAGTATTAACCAAAAACCGATTTGTAGAAAAAAAATCTATAACTGGAATTCAAGTAGCTTAGAGCTAGAAATGGGTTTTACTGAGAATAAATCTAAACCTTAGCAATTATTTTTAGCGATTTTATTATTTCGTGCACATCTTTTGGCGAATGTTATCTTTTTTCTCACAAATCTGTTTTCAACTAAAAAAAAGTTCAATGAGTCAAACTAGGAAAGAAGGACTTTAGTTCTGCAGTCGTTCCATAACTGTTCAATACACGTTTGATACTTGTTTGATCCTGAGGCGCCAGGTAAAACTGAAGCTAGTGCTTGGGTCTGAGTTAAGGAAAGAATAGGTGAGTAGGAAAAAGGAAGAAATCAATAGAAGACAAAATATATTTGTTAGAAGTCTCATTAAGGTAAGTAATGTTTATCTTGTTTTTATATTAAATCAATATATCATGAAAAATGCTAAATATGTCTATATTTACATATTTTTACAAGAATTGAATGGGGGTACAAGAGTCATATGGCGCATCTGAACTCGTGCGTGAAAAAATTGATGCATGGAATGTAAAAGGTTGGCCACCCCTGCTCCTGAGGATCATGAAGAAGAGTCACGCTTACCTTCTGGGGTACTGGTGAGACCTGAACTGCAGAAACCTTTGGCTGTGCATGTAAATAGGATGATAGTGATGGTCAGGAACACCTCAGGGAAAGAAGTCACCCTCAGACGTGGGCTGTCAATGGCACAGCTTTTCTCGGTGACTATAATGTCTAGTTTTCCAGTGAGAAAACCGGGAGAGAGACAATCTCATGGATTGGGAAAGTTAACAGCAAAGTCATTCAACTTCGATGAATCCCCGGTACTCGAGAGATGGAAAAGGAGACTAATGGAAAAGATGTTAAAGTTCGAAGATGTCTTTTCTACTGGCGAATTTGAAGTGCGTTGCTCCAAGAGTACTCGCCACACTATCCAAGTGACGGGGACACCCCATTCAGAGAAAAGTCTCACCGGTTAGCACCAGTGGAGGTGGAGATGTTTGGTGGCGCCTGCTGAATCGGAAGGAAGCTGGAATTATCATTGAGTCAAGGAGATCCTATGCATCACCCATTGTGATGGTAAGGAAAAGAATGTGAAGGTACGAACGTGTTGACTAGCAGACACCAAACCAATGCACAACCATGTCCAATATACTGATCGAGGATGCTCCGGCCTGCCTGATGGAGCAAAATGGTTCAGTGTGCTGGAAGTAAGGAATGGGTATTTCCAAATACTCATGGGTGAAGCTGACAAAGAGAAGATGGCATTTATATGCCTTCCAGTTTGAAAGATTGCCCCAGGCATATCAGGAGCGCCGGCTGCTTTCCAACGTGTCATGAAGAAGACCGTTGGGGACGTGAACTTGCCTGAGGTACTCGTGTACTTGGATAATCTCATAGTGTGCAGGTCCACACTGGAAGAGCACGAGGTAAGACTACTGAAAGCACTAGACCGCCTGAAAGCTGAAGGGTTAAAACTGTCACTGGCATGCAGTTCTGTAAGATGTCAGTCAACTATGTCGGGCACATAGTCTCTCAGCTGGAGGAGCTACTGATCCAGAGGCAGTGACCACATGGCCAAGGCCCAAGAATGGGAATGTTCTATGCTTATTCCTTGGATTCTGTGGGTACTACCTGAAATTTGTGAAGGACTACTCCAAAGTAAACCACCCTTTGGATCATGTTCTGTATGGTTACCCTCCTTTGGGAAAGAAAAGGAGGAGAATGATAGGAGAAGAAGGTAAAGTTTATTTTAGCCCTTAGGAGCCTTTTGGGGAAAGATGGGATGCAAAATGTGAAGAGACCTTTCAGCTGCTGAAAGTGTTGCTGACTAAAGCACCTGTGTTGGCCTTTGTTGCCATATGTACTGCATACCAACACTAGCCATGTGGGGTTACGGGGTGCTCTATATCAGGACCAAGGCAAAGGGTCGTGACCTGTTGCTTTCATCAGCTGGAGTCTGTCACCCTCTGAACAAAACTACCCTGAGCACAAATTGGAGTTTCTAGCATTAAAATGGGCTGTGGTGGATAAGTTAAGTAACTATATATATGCTGCCAAGTTGAAGGTGAGGACTGACAACAATCCACTGACTTATATCCTAACCTCAGCAAAGTTGGATGCCACAGGTCACCATTAGTTAGCAGCATTGTCTGCTTATGATTTCAGCCAGAACATTGAGGCAGTTGAGTTGTCCCGAGGTTCCCATGAGGTGCTGATGAAGGATGGAGATTGGGAGGGCATTCCTGCCTCAGGTGTTAAAGCAATGTGCCAGTTTTCCGCTGCAGGGAAATTAGAGGCATGGCTAAGGCATGATAGAGCTGTGGATCATTTAGGCCGGGGTGTCAAACTCATTTTAGGTCACGGGCCGGATTGAGCAAAATGCAGCTTCATGCGGGCCGGATCAGTCGGACACGTGCGAACGCAGCTTTCGTTGCCTCCATTATTTCAGCCTGCTCTCATGTGTCTCAGTCTCTGCTATAACTACAAAGTGTTTCACTTTACAAATTCTGTTTCTTATGAAGAAGACTGCCGAGCAAGACTGCCGAATAAACACTAAAAACCCTGAAAACCTGGTACCTGAATAAACTCAGCATTAGCCATATCATACGCCATAGGCGCTTCGATTACTGGGGCCAGCTTTAATAGTAATTAGATATTATCTCGCGGGCCAAAGATAATTCCACCGCGGGCCTTGAGTTTGACATATATGATTTAGGCACTTCTAGTTGTGTCATTCCATGAGCTTATTGCAACTTGACCGCTCAGGATACCAAGCAGTTGCCTGCCTTGAGTCCGGCAGAATTGGCAGCCGCCCAGTAAGATGACCCTTGTATAGGTGCCATTTGGTCATCTGTTGCAGAAGGTAATATTGCCCAAGTTGAAAAGACAAGACACACTACCATACCCCTACTGATGAGAGAATGGAACAAACTGGAGTTGAGGAACCAGGTTTTATACAGGGTCAAATTCCTTCCAGGCAGGCCTCGGCGTTCCCGGTTGATTTTGCCCGAGAAACATCGGAGGATTGTGTTGAAGTCACTTCATGATGATTCAGGACATTTAGGGTTTGGCAAGACCTATGCATTTGTCTGAGATCGGTTCCATTGGCCCTGAATGAAGCCTAAGGTTGAAGAGTAATGTAAATCATGCATTCAATGTATTTGGAGGAGGACACTGCCTACCAAAGTTGCTCCATTATCCCATTTACAGAGTGTGGGGCCACTTGATTTAGTGTGTATGAACTTTCTTTCCATCGAGCCTGATTCCAGCAACACTGTGAATGTCTTGGTTATCACTGATCACTATACCAGATATGCTCAAGCCTTCCCCACGAAGGATCAGAGGGATTCTACAGTCGCCAAAGTGATATGGGAAAAGTATTTTGTACATTATGGTCTCCCAAGAAGAATACACAGTGATCAGGGAAGGGATTGTGAGCATCGGCTCATACATGAATTACAGAGATTGCTTGAGTCAGTAAGTCGCGGACTATGTCCGATCATCCTCAGGGTGATCCCAGTCTGAAAGGCTCAAATGGATATTGTTAGACATGCTTGGAACCCTGGATATCGGCAAAAAGAACAAATGGAGTCAGCATATTGGGCATTTGGTACACTGCTACAACTGTACACAGAATGAAACAACCAGATACTCGCCACATTATTTGATGTTCAAGTGCAAAGTGAGATTGCATGTGCATTTCTGTTTTGGAGGCTGCGGCGAAGACTTGCCAAAGAAGAAGTATCTCAAGTATGTGTCTGACATGACGAAAGAACTGCAAAGGGTTTATGAGCTAGTACCTGCTACCAAGCAAAATCAAGGAAACAGGAGGAGATGTGATCAAAAGATTAGGTTCTCTCAACTGATGCCTGGAGACAGAGTTTTAATAAGGAACTTGAGGCTACCTGGGAAGCATAAGTTGGCTGACTGCCCGGTGTCAATACCTTACGTAGTGGAGGGCCTGATGCCAATGTGCCAGTCTTCTGGGTGAAGCCAGAGGATGGGAATGCCCTGTCAAAGTTCTCCATCAGTCTCACCTTTTACCCTTTGGGCAGGAGGTATATGTTGACCCAGTGGCTGACCTGGACCCTACGCCTAGTAGGAGAACTCTGCACGGACAGAGGAGAACACAAAGGCAATCAGCAGAAAGATCTAAACAGGACCCAAACACTGAATGCTGCGCAGACTCAGAGGACGAGGAAATGGGTGTGTGGTATACAAGGTCCGCAAGAATTGATGAAGGTATTCCTGAATCTCCCAACCCTGACTCAGATGTAGCGGGGTGGGGGACTAGCAGTGGACAGAAGTACGTGATGCTAGACAGTGGAGAGAAGCTGGGCTCCAATGTAGTTGTACTTTGGACAACACGAGCTCCAGTGCTGTACACATTTAGACTGGTTTAATTGTAATGGGCCTGTTCATTGTTTTTTTTCTTTTTCATTTCCTCTAAATTGGATAGGTATATGGACAGGAAAGGAATGGAGGGTTATGGGCTGAGTGCAGGTCGGTGGGACTAGGTGAGAGTTAGCGTTCGGCACAGACTAGAAGGGCCGAGATGGCCTGTTTCCGTGCTGTAATTGCAATATAGTTGTATGGTTAATAATTAGATGATAAAGTTGAAGTTATTAAATACGCTTTCTTTATAATTGTATGCGGTGTACGATCTGTTATTTCTTGCCAACGGATAATTGTCTATGGGCTGTATTTATACAGCATTCGCTCAAATCGGGGTTCCATTAATCGAAACATCCAAACTTTCTTGTTTGGTGGGACCCAAATCATTCCGACCCTAGACACCTACTGTTTACGAAAGTTGGCCTTCTCACTGCTGAGTGCAGTTGCTGTTAGCACAGCCAACTAAGAAACCAAGTTTCCATTTGAGCCCTTTTTGGGGCTTTTCTGTCAGTACTGCACTTCCCTACTCCTCGCTTTCCTTCTGAACGACAGGACAAAACTCAGTGCCAAAGACCTAGTCACTGTAGATTCCCCTGGTAGGCATCCTTCCAACCGTATTCAAAACAGTATACTAATTACACTGGACAACACATTTTTTTCAAAAGTGTTGCTTCCTCAGAGTTTTCTTTTGTTTATGATAGACTGCTTGACGATGAACACAAATAGAATTCCAGATTACTTGTATCACATAGGAATTTGGAGAAACAACAAATTAACTTTTATTGAATATAATGTGTTTAATTGCACAATGGTGCTGATGCTTTGCAATAGTTCAACTAAGTTAAAAATATTTTGTAAATGATTTTCATTTGTACTCAGTGTCTGAGGCTTCTCGCTTAAGTGTCCAACAATAATTCGTCAGCATTGATGGATTCCAATTGCCCTGGTATTTTTTCTCCATGACCGCAATATCCCGGTGAAACCTTTCACCATGCTTGTCACTAACAGCACCAAGATTTGCAGGGAAGAAGTCTAAATGGGAATGCAGAAAATGAATCTTTAGTGACATGTTGCATTTCAGGTTTTATATGCTTGAAGCATGCTGTCAACCAGTTGCATGTAGTTTGGTGCTCTGTAGATGTCGAGAAAAATTTCAACAACTTCTTTGAATCCCTTCCATGTGATTTTCTCTGGAAGAATTTCACCAGAAATTCTTCAAATTGCCCGTCATTGATGACCTGTTTGATTTTTGGACCAACAAAAATGCTTTCCTTAATCTTGGCATCAGTTATTCTGGGAAGCATCTCTCTCAAACATTAAAATCCTTCATAGAAATTTTTGTGCCTGGTGATAGCAAATTCCATCCTTACAGTCCTGAACCCAATAATTATTACTAAAACCTGTCTTGCCATGCAGCAGATAGGAAACTTTCCAGCTTACATTGTAAGCAACATTTTAATTGACCTGAATTATGAATTGAAATAATAAACATAAGTTGATTAAAAATGGTGCACGATAGGGAAATTTCATGGTGATTTTCATGATCAGTGTCCAAAATTCATAAGATACACCTAGAGGTAATCAGGTAGCAAAATCTTTGATGTCCGTTGTATTGAGCAGAACGGCCACAGGGATACTCTACACTGCCTATTTCCTTTCCCTCTCCTGACAGTCATCCAGCTCCATGCCTGCTGCATCTTCAGGGTGATTTTCTCAGAGTAACTCCAATCATCTCCTCAATCTCCTGTAAGAGCTGAAGGTCATCGAGCAGCAGATCCAATTCCTTCTCACGTTCTCCGAGGAGCTGCAGCTCAGTGTACCTGGTGCAAACGTGCTTAAGGACAAAGAATTATATCTTAAAGATTGAAGTGAAATAATATGGAATAAAATGTGCATAAATACAAAAATACCTGCATATATTTACAATGTAAACAGCATTATTGCACAAGACAAGATGATAAGAGGCATAGATTGAGGGGAGAGCCAAACACTTTTTCTCAGGTTGGGAATGTCTCATGCAAGGGCGCATGATTTTAAGGTGATTAGAGGAAAATAGAGGGGGATGTCAGAGGTAAGTTCTTTACACAGAGAGTGGTGGGTGTGTAAAATGCCCTGCCAGGGATGGTGGTGGAAGCAAATACACTAGGGACACTTAAGAAACTCCTAGATAGGCCTATGGATGATAGAAAAATTGAAGTGTACGAGGGTTGGGTCAACATTGTGGACCAAAGGGTCCAAACTGTGTTGTACTTGTCCTGTGCTGTATAGTTCTATGTTCAATTATAATAAGTGGTTTAAAGTGTTTACAGGGCAGTTCAGTGACTGAGCTTATAGAGTGAGGGGGATGGCTGGGGTGGGCGGCTAACGAGAATGGTTGATCAGATTAACTGCCTGGGGGAAGAAACCTTTAAAATGGCATGAAGGTTTTGTTTTAACAGCCCTGTAGCACTTTCCAAGAAGGGAGCTATTGGAGAAGGCCGTCTACTGGATGGGTACTGTCCGCAGTGATTTTCCCTGCCCGCTTCTTTGATCAGAGTCTGAATCAAGTTTATTATCATTGACATATATCTTGAAATTTGTTATTAAAGATGAACATTAAAAAATGGATTATCTTTATTTGTCACGTGTACACCGAAGCATACAGTGTAACGTAAAGATTTTTACTTCTCATGTAGGTGAAGGAGGTAAGAAATAAAGTCAATATAATTCAATTCAAAATGTGCCATTTGCTTTGACGACCGACACTATCCGAGGATGTGCTGGGGGCAGCCCACAAGTATCGCCATGCTTCTGGTGCCAACAGAGCTTGCCAATAACTCACTAATCCTAACCGGTACGTCTTGTTTGGAGTGTGGGAGGTAATTGAAGCACCTGGAGGAAACCCACTCAGTCACAGGGAGGTCGCACATATTAATGAAGATTAGATAGATAGATAGATAGATAGATAGATACTTTATTCATCCCCATGGGATATCCAGTAGTCTGCTAATCTGGCACCAAGGTCTTGTGTGTGCCAAATGATTGGCTTGCTATACACTCAGTGGCCACTTCATTAATGCAAGTATCTAATCAGCCAATCATGTGATAGCAACTCAATGCAATAAAAACATGCAGGCATGGTCAAGAAGTTCAGTCATTCTTCAGACCAAATTTCAGAATGGGGAAGAAATGTGATCTAAGTCACTTTGACTGCAGAATAATAGTTGGTGCCAGACAGGGTGGTCTGAGTATCTCAGAAACTGCTGAACTCCTGGGATTTTCACCCACAACAATCTTTAGGTTGTTGGCAGAATAAACAGAAAACATTCAGTGAGTGGCAGTTCTGTGGGCAAAATGCCTTGTTAATGAGAGAGGTTAGAGGAGAATGGCCAGATCGGCTCAAGCTGACAGGAGGATGACAATAGATCAATAGTTCAACAGTTTATTTAATATCGGAGAAATGTTTGCAATATACATCATTAAATTTTTGTTCTTCACAGGCATCCACAAAACCAGAGGAGTGCCCCAAAGAATGAGTGACAGTAAAAATATTAGAACCCCACCCTCCCCTATTCCCCCGCCATGCTTCAAAGCAATGGTCCCCTACCCTCACCCATTTCTGCAAAAAAACAAGTGCCCTCCATCCACTAAGCAAGCAATAGCAAAGTCCCCAATAAAGACCGTGATCTGCAGTACAACAAAAGCTAATCGTTTACCTGACAAGTTGACATGCTGCAGGCTCTCTCTCTCTAATAAAAGGAAAAAGAGGTGTCCCCTTTCACAGAGAGAGAGGGAGGCATAACAAAACAACTCGCTGATTTAAGATCATAAGACATAGAAGCAGAATTAGGCCATTTGGCCCTCGAGTCTACTCTGCCTTTCAATCATGTCTGATCCTTTTTTGCCCCTCCTCAGCCCCTCTCCCTGGCTTTCTCCCCATAACCTTTGATGCCATGTCCAATCAAGCTCTGCCTTAAATACAACCAATGACCTGGCTTCCACAGCTGCCTCTGATAACTAATTCCACAAATTCAACACCCTCTGTCTAAAGCTGTGTCCTTTTGTTCTAGACTCCCCCAACATGGGAAACATACTTTCCATATCTACTCTGTCTAGGCCTATCAACAAAGGGCTTCAATGAGATCCCTGCTCACCTAGAGCTTTCAAACGTTCCTCATATGATTAACCTTCCATTCCCGGAATCATCCTTGTAAGTCACCTCTGATCCCCCTCCAATGCCAGCACACCTTTTCTTAGATGAGGAGCCCAAAACTGTTCACAATACTCAAGGTGAAGCCTCACCAGTGCCTTATAAAGCCTCAGCATCACATCCTTGCTCTTATATTCTAGACCACTTGAAATGAATGCTAATATTGCATTTGCCTTCCTCACCACCAACTCTACCTGCAAGTTAACCTTCATGTTTTTCTGCTACGGGACTCCCAAGTCCCCTTGCATCTCAGATTTTTGGATTTTCTCCGTTTAGAAAATAGTCTGCACATTTATTTCTACTACCAAAGTGCATAACCATGTACTTTCCAACACTGTATTTCATTTGCCACTCTCTTGCCCATTCTCCTAATCTGTCTAAGTCTTTCTGCAGCCTCCCTGTTTCCTCAACACCATCTGCCCCTCCACCAATCTTCGTATCATCTGCAAACTTGGCAACAAAGACACCTATTCCTTCTTCTAAATCACTGATGTACAACATAAAAAGAAGCGGTCCCAACACTGACCCTTGCGGAACACCGCTAGTCACTGGCAGCCGACCAGAAAAGGATCTTTTTATTCCCACAGGTGTTAAAAGTCTGTAGTGTCACTTTTTTCCCCAAGTTCTCCACCCAGAGAGTCGGCAACGACCTCTCCCCCACTAAATAACCATGAACTGCAACAGTGGTGTTCAGAAGAGCATCCCTGAACACATAATACATCAAACATTGAAGTGGATGAGCTGCAGAATCAGTATCAGGTTTGTTATCACCGGCTTGTGATGTGGAATTAGACCACAAACATACAGAAGTACACTCAGTGTCCACGTTATCGGGTACAGGAGGTACCTAATAAAGTGGTCACTGAGTATATCCTCCCTCAGGTGGTCCTAGCATGGTTTAACCAGCCTTTTGTATATCTGTACGATCAGTTTTACTCACCCATAGAGTGATGCTCTGATGATCAAAGTCCATTAGGTTCTGATTATTTTCTGCACTGGCACTTGGAATTATATTGATCTCCATACAAATCACTTTGGATTCCTGCTGATTTTATGCTTTCCCGGTTCAATGTGCTACAGATTTTTTGTGTGCTCGCTGGGGCTAATTACTTCAAGTAGATGAACAGGAAGACAAAACTACTTTCACAACTACTTTGACTCTCGGATAATCCTCTCAGCATCAAAGATTCCTAAAAAGCCAGCCCCTCAGTAAAAGCCGTAGTAACATGTGCTCCATCTTTCTGGATCAAAGTGTTAGAATATATGGCTTGTCTTTTTTAATAAAGGAATTGTTTTAGGTCTTGTGCCCACAGCAGCCAATTCCCAGCTTTCAGACTTGTGCCTCAAATTAGATTACAGATACAATGGTTTCATTTGATCTGATTGTAATTCTATTAGCTTAATCGTATCAGAACCCTTGATTTCTGTTGTTAACACACTGTATGCCAAGGAGCAAGGATTAAACTGGAGCAAGATAATTAATCTCTGGAACAACTTTAGCAGAATCTGTTGGTAATGCAATCGAAGTTAAAGTTTCTCCGTGCATCTGGAGATGGCAGTGGACAGAAACTGGCGATATTGTAACAGTACCATTCGCAATAGTGAGTTATAAATCCTGTCAGTCCGGAATGGCAACAACATCTCCTCCGCAATCTCCATCAGCACAGGTGAACCCCTGCTCTACTCACTTTACACATAACTGTGTGGCGAAGCACAGCTCCAGTGCCGTATTCAAGTTTGCTGACGACACCACTGTCAATTGGCTGAGTCAAAGTAGGTGATGAATCAGCATATTGGAGGGAGATTGGAAATCTGGCTGAGAGGTGCCACGACAGCAATGTCGGTAAGACCAAGGAGAAATCAATGTTCATGCCATCAGGTTGGAGGCTACCCAGATGGAATATGAGGTGTCATTCCTCCCAACTGAGTGTAGGCCCAATGTAGCAGTAGAGGAGGCCATGGACTGACATGTCAGAATGGGAATGGGAAGTTGAATTGAAATGTGAGATCACTAGAAGAGAAGTAAAAAGAATAAAAGATGAGCTACTGCAAACATTCTAACAGTAGGGGGTCATCAGTTCACTGGCTACAGGTTGATTTATTGTAGAGCCTAATGGCCGAGGGTGATCTCATAGAGCAATGATCTCTTTAGAGCAGCACGGTTGTCTTGGTCTATTACTAAAAGTGTTCCTCTGTTCAACCAAGGTGGCTTGCAGAGGGTGAGAAATATTGTCCAGAATTGCCAGGATTTTCCGTAGGGTCCTTTGTTCTACCACAGACTCCAGAGTGTCCAATTTTCCTCCTATAACAGATCCAGGCTTTCTAATCAGTTTATTGAACCTATTGGCATCACCCGTGTTGATGCCATTGCCCAGCACACCACTGCATAGAAGATTGTACTGGTGACAACAGACTGGTAGAACATGTGATGGAGAGGCCTGCATACGCCAAAGGGCCTCAGTCTCCTCAGGAAGTAGCGGCAACTCTGGCCCTTCTTGCACACAGGTGCTCGATGTAGTGGTCCCCCAGTCCATGTCAGGCCTCACCGATGTAGAGGAGACCACACCAGCAGCACCGGATACAGTAGGTACAACCAAAAGGCTTACAGATGAGGTGCTGCCTCACCTGGAAGGAATGTTAGGGCTCTGAATGTCCATTATCCATTAGCATTGATTCTCTGAGGCACCGAGTTTTCATTTTTAAGCCAAGCTCAATTTCAGCCTGTTTACACAGTGCAGCTGTACAGAAGTTGCCACTCAAGATCAGCTATCGGACCAACACTGCAACGATTACCTGCAGAAGAGTTGTCCAGAAGTAGATATTGTTCTGAGATTTCAAAAGGCGCAAAGGTAAAGATTCACAAAGCGAAAAGTAGAGAGCAGAAATACTTGGCAAAATACTTACATCTCCTTGGTAGGATTAAATCATTTCTAATGGTGTATTGATTTGGTTTTGTTCATGTTGAAAGCCTGAACAAAGCTTCTCCATTCTATCTCGCTGCTCTTCAATGACAGACAATGAGAAACTAACTCTAACACAGACAACTGCATCGCATGATCATACTGAACGGCGGTGCAGGCTCGAAGGGCCGAATGGCCTACTCCTGCACCTATTTTCTATGTTTTCTATGTTTCGATTACCACCATTAAACCCACACTATCGACAGCCATTATTTCCAAGGACACAAAACAAATTGCTGGAGGAACTCGGTAGGTCAGGCAGTTTCTGGAGGCAGAGTCATGGTCACCAATTCAGGTTCAGACACTGAGTGTGACGGAGGGAGTCAGAGCAATGTGGTGTGGGCGGGGGTTAGTGGCAGTAAGGCAGGCATGGGTAAGTGACAGGTCAGAGCAGGTGAGATCAGGGATGTGACCCGAAATGTCAATCATTCCTTTAGAACACAGAGCATAGAACAGTACCGCACAGAAACAGGGACTTCGGCCCAGAAAGATGTACTGAACCAAATAAATTAGTGATCAAATGGCCAACTAAACTCTTTTGCCTACACAATGTCCATATCCTTCCATTTTCCTCTCATTCATGTGGCTATCCAAATATTGCTTGAAAGTCCCTAACATATATAGCTCTACCAGCAGCCCAGGCATCACATCCCTGGCACCCTCCACCCTCTGGGTAAACAAATTTTCCCCTCCCATCTCCTTTGAACTTCCCCCCTCTCACCTTAAATGCATGTCGTCTGGGTTTAGACATTTCAACCCTGGGAAGAAAGATACTGTCTGTCTACTCACTCTATGCCTCTCACAATTGTATAAACCTCCACAGAACCCTCCAATGTGACGCAATGAGTTCCTCCAGCAGATTGCCTCTTGCTCCAAAATCTAGTGTCTCCATGGTCCACGGGGCACCTTCATCACGAGGTTCTGAAGATGATAGTCAGCAGTAGATCTCCTTTGTTAATCGTTCATTCGTTATTTCAAAGTTCAAGGTAAATTTATTATCAAAGTGCATATAAGGTGAGGGCCTCTGTCAAGCAGAGTTGATGATGGATATTCCATCCTAGCTGTCTAGATACGCAAGCCTGGGCAGTACAATATGGGGAGCAAGCTCCCCCTCTCCACACATCTGATGAACCTGAAGGTACAGCAGAGAACAATACAGTTTGAAACCACAGCATCGCAGGAGTTGCCAGTCAGCGTTGAACTCAATGTAGGACTGCCTTAGGACCTCCAGCTCCGGATCTTTCCCACAGGGTTTATTCCTGAAGCCTTCCCAATGAGTCTAGCCGCAAGGCAGCAGAGGCTTGAGATCTGAATTTTCCTTCTCCTAGATGAGCTGCCAAACATGGCTGATGAGTCCCATCTGCCCGAAATATGTATGAACATTGTAACATAGAAATACACTCAGATCAGCATGAATTAGTCAGTCTGATGGCCTGGTGGAAGAAGCTGTCCCGGAGCCTGCTGGTCCTGGCTTTTATGATGCGGTACCATTTGTGGTTGGGGTGACTTGGGTCCCCAATAATCCTTTGGGCCCTTTTTTCACACCTGTCTTTGTAAATGTCCTGATGCAGATTTAGATGGAGATGTTATGTAAAGATTTTTACTCCTCATGTATGTGAAGGATGTAACAAATAATCAGAATCGGAATCAGGTTTATTATCACTGGCATGTGACAGGAAATTTCTGAAATTAGTAGCAGCAGTTCAATGCAATACATAATCTAGCAGAGAGAAAAAAACATAATAAATAAACAAGTAAATCAATTACATATATTGAATAGATTATTTTAAAAATGTGCAAAAACGGAAACACTGTTTATTAAAAAAAGTGAAGTATTATCCGAAGCTTCAAAGTCCATTCAGGAATTGGATGGCAGAGGGGAAGAAGCTGTTCCTGAATCTCTGAGTGTGTGCCTTCAGGCTTCTGTACCTCCTACCTGATGGTAACAGTGAGAAAAGGGCATGCCCTGGGTGCTGGAGATCCTTAATAATGGACGCTGCCTTTCTGTGACACCACTCCCTAAAGATGTCCTGAGTACTTTGTAGGCTAGTGCCCAAGATGGAGCCGACTATACTTACAACCTTCTGCAGCTTCTTTCAGTCCTGTGCAGTAACCCCTCCATACCAGACAGTGATGCACCCTGTCAGAATGCTCTCCACGGTACCACTATAGAAGTTTTTAAGTGTATTTGTTGACAAGCCAAATCACTTCAAACTCCTAATAAAGTATAGCTGCTGCCTTGCCTTCTTTATGACTACATCAATATGTTGGGACCAGGTTAGATCCTCAGAGATCTTGACACCCAGGAACTTGAAACTGCTCACTCTCTCCACTTCTGATCCCTCTATGAGGATTGGTATGTGTTCCTTTGTCTTACCCTTCCTGAAGTTCACAATCAGCTCTTTCGTCTTACTAATGTTGAGTGCCAGGTTGTTGCTTCAGCACCATTCCACTAGTTGGCATATCTCACTCCTGTACACCCTCTCGTTACCACCTGAGATTCTACCAACAATGGTTGTATCATCAGCAAATTTGTAGCTGGTAGTTGAGCTATGCCTAGCCACATAGTCATGGGTATAGAGAGAGTAGAGCAGTGGGCTAAGCACACACCCCTGAAGAGCGCCAGTGAGGAGGATATGTAATCACCAATCCTCACAGACTGGTCTTCCAGTTAGGAAGTCGAGGATCCAGTTACTGAGGGAGGTACAAAGGCCAGGTTCTGCAACTTCTCAATCAGGATTGTGGGAATGATGGTATTAAATGCTGAGCTATAGTCCAAGAACAGCATCCTGGCATAGGTGTTTGTGTTGTCTAGGTGGTCTAAAGCCGTGTGAAGAGCCATGGAGATGGCGTCTGCCGTTGACCTACTGTGACGATAGGCAAATTGCAATGGATCCAGGTCCTGGCTGAGGCAGGAGTTCAGTCTAGTCATAACCAGCCTCTCAAAGCATTTCATCACTGTCAATGTGAGCACTACCAGGCAATAGTTATTAAGGCAGCCCACATTATTCTTCTTTGGCACTGGTATAATTGTTGCCTTTTTGAAGCAAGTGGCAACTTCTGAATTTGAATTTGAATTCAAATTCAAAGTTATCCACGATGGTTCAACAGCCTGATGGTTGAAGGGTAAGAACTGTTGCTGAACATGGTGGTATGGGATCTAAGGCTCCACCTCCTTCTTCGTGATTGCAGCAGCGAGATGAGAACATGGCCTGGATGGTCTCCAGGGATTCTTCCTGTCATCATTGCTTACATCTTTGATAACTGTTTACACTTCCAGGTGAGGTGGAGATACATTCACCATTCCAGTTAATAATGGAACGTTGCCTACCTTTGGGATGCAAGTTTCCCTCAGTCACATGAACTTCCCTTAAGCACCGGTATTACTGAGATGTCTTTGCATTTCACAGGACGTCCTCATCAGTAGTAACAAACCAATCATTTAATCAGAATTTTCAGTTCCAGAGCTGTGAGGTAATGTTGCAGCTCAATAAGCCCTGGTTAGACCACACTTGGAATATTATGTTCGCTACTGGTCACCTCATAAATAGGAATGATGTGGACGTTTCAGAGTGAGTGCAGAGGAGATTTATCAGGATGCTGCCTGGATTAGAGAGCATATTTTATGAGGATAGCTTAAGAGAGCTGCAGCTTTTCTTTGGAGGGAAGGAGGATGAGAGGTGATTTGACAGAGGTGTACAAGAAGGTAAGAGGCATAGATTTAGGGGATGGCTAATGATTTTTTTCCCAGGGCAGAATATGCTAATACAAGGAGGCATAATTTTAAGATAATTGGAGGTAAGCATGGGGTGATGTCAGAGGTAAGCTCTTTACACAGAGAGTGGTATCAAGTGTGGTGGGAGAAGTAAATACATTAGGGACATTTAAAAACTTCTTAGAAAGGTAAATGGGTAATAGAAAAATGGAGGGTTATGTGGGAAGAAAGGGTGAAATTGATCTTAGAGTAGGTTAAAAGGTCGGCACAACATGGTGGGCTGAAGGGCCTGTACTGTAGTGTTTTATGTTCCAAGTTCTATGTTGAGAATCTGGTTTATTATCACTGACATATATTGTGAAGTTTGCTTTGCAGCAGCAGTACAGTGCAATCCATAAGTCATTTCTATAAGCTTCCAAGTGGAATATACATTAAGATAGATTGAAAAGAAAAGTAGTGTGAAAGGGAGTAAGATAGTGAGGCAGTATTTATGGGTTCATGGACCATTCAGAAATCTGATGGCAGGGTGGAGGAAGCTGACCCCAAATGCTGAGTGTGTGTCTTCAAGCTCCTGTACCTCCTCTCTGATAGTAGCAAAGAGAAGAGTGTCACACGCACAGACCCTGTAATGGGGCGTACACATCCACGCAGGCGAGCTATGCAACAAGTTCAGACATTGTGCTTGTGAGTATGCCGTTTCTAGCTAATTAATATCCATTATGGTAGTATTTAACTCTCTTTGGCGAGACTTGACCAAAAGCACAGCAACATTTACACTCCCTGCTTACCCTCGTCCTTCAGGACTGCCATTTCGAAAGATGCTGTAAAGGAGTAGTATTCATTTAGAATTTAGTTACTGCTTGCAGCCGCAGTGCTGGAATTAACTTTCAGCTTGAGAGTTTTAGTTAACTGCCCTGTTGGCCTAGCATTTAATGTTTTTTTTTCTTTTCCTTTACATTCTGCAACAGTTTTCATTAAAGTTAAAATGACGTCACTAAACTGTTGACCTGCTTCTGTGTGTGTGTGTGTGTGTGTGTCTCTCTCTCCACATTTGAGCCATATCCAAACGTCTTGACAAAGAGGCCATGTCCTGGATGGTGAGCGTCCACCTTCTTGGGGCATCGCCCTTTGAAAATGTCTTCGATGGCATTCCTCTCCAGCATCCTCGTACTGAAATGAAGTCAGATTCATATTTAATTAGAATTGAATATACCTCATCAGTACTGCAAGGGTGCGAGGCACTTCTTCATAACAACCATGTACAACAGTGGTTCCCAACCTAGGGTCTATGGATCCCTTGCTTAATACTGTTGGTCCATGGCATAAGAAAGGTTGGGAACCCCTGCTGTATAACAAATGCTTACTCTCAAGAATTGACCATAATAAGACCATGAGACATGGGAGCAGAATCAGATCATTTGGTCCATTGAGTCTGTTCCATTTTCCCTCTCAACCCCATTCTCCAGGCAAATCCAGGGCAAAAATCAAAAAGGGCCACTTTTCAACATAATTGTATAAGGGCTAAGAGTGTTGTAAAAACAAGCCTGAAGGCTTTGTGTGTCAATGCGAGGAGCATTCGAAACAAGGTGGATGAATTGAATGTGCAGATAGTTATTAATGAATATGATATAGTTGAGTTCACAGAGACATGGCTCCAGGGTGACCAAGGATGGGAGCTCAACGTACAGGGATATTCAATATTCAGGAGGGATAGACAGGAAAGAAAATGGGGTGGGGTAGCATTGCTGGTTAGAGAGGAGATTAACACAATAGAAAGGAAGGACATTAGCCTGGAGGATGTGGAATCAATGTGGGTAGAGCTGCATAACACTAAGGGGCAGAAAACGCTGGTGGGAGTTGTGTACAGGCCACCTAACAGTAGTAGTGAGGTTGGGGATAGTATTAAACAGGACATTAGAAATGCTTGCAATAAAGGAACAGTAGTTATAATGGGTGACTTCAATCTACATGTAGATTGGGTGAACCAAATTGGTAAGGGTGCTGAGGAAGAGGATTTCTTGGAATGTATGTGGGATGGTTTTCTGAACCAACATGTCGAGGAACCAACTAGAGAGCAGGCCATTCTAGATTGGGTATTGAGCAATGAGGAAGGGTTAGTTAGCAATCTTGTCGTGCGAGGCCCCTTGGGTAAGAGTGACCATAATATGGTGGAATTCTTCATTAAGATGGAGAGTGACATAGTTAATTCAGAAACAAAGGTTCTGAACTTAAAGAAGGGTAACTTTGAAGGTATGAGATGTGAATTAGCTAAGATAAACTGGCAAATGATACTTAAAGGGTTGACGGTGGATAGGCAATGGCAGGCATTTAAAGATTGCATGGATGAACTACAACAATTGTTCATCCCAGTTTGGCAAAAGAATAAACCAGGGAAGGTAGTGCACCCGTGGCTGACAAGGGAAATTAGGGATAGTATCAAGTCCAAAGAAGAAACATACAAATTAGCCAGAAAAAGCGGCACACCTGAGGACTGGGAGAAATTCAGAGTCCAGCAGAGGAGGACAAACGGCTTAATTAGGAAAGGGAAAAAAGATTATGAGAGAAAGCTGGCAGGGAACATAAAAACTGACTGCAAAAGCTTTTATAGATCTGTGAAAAGAAAAAGATTGGTTACGACAAATGTAGGTCCCTTATAGTCAGAAACAGGTGAATTGATCATGGGGAACAAGGACATGGCAAACCAATTGAATAACTACTTTGGTTCTGTCTTCACTAAGGAGGACATAAATAATCTTCCGGAAATAGTAGGGGACCGAGGGCCTAGTGAGATGGAGGAACTGAGGGAAATACATATTAGTAGGGAAGTGGTGTTAGGTAAATTGAAGGGATTAAAGGCAGATAAATCCTCAGGGCCAGATGGTCTGCATCCCAGAGTGCTTAAGGAAGTAGCCCAAGAAATAGTGGATGCATTAGTGATAATTTTTCAAAACTCCTTAGATTCTGGATTAGTTCCTGAGGATTGGAGGGTGGCTAATGTAACCCCACTTTTTAAAAAAGGAGGGATTGAGAAACATGGGAATTATAGACCGGTTAGTCTGACATCGGTGGTGGGGAAAATGCTAGAGTCGGTTATCAAAGATGTGATAACAGCACATTTGGAAAGAGGTGAAATCATCGGACAAAGTCAGCATGGATTTGTGAAAGGAAAATCATGTCTGACGAATCTTATAGAATTTTTTGAAGGGGTAACTAGTAGAGTGGATAGGGGAGAGCTAGTGGATGTGGTATATTTGGATTTTCAAAAGGCTTTTGACAAGGTCCCACACAGGAGATTAGTGTGCAAACTTAAAGCACACGGTATTGGGGGTATGGTATTGATGTGGATAGAAAATTGGTTGGCAGACAGGAAGCAAAGAGTGGGAGTAAACGGGACCTTTTCAGAATGGCAGGCAGTGACTAGTGGGGTACCGCAAGGCTCAGTGCTGGGACCCCAGTTGTTTACAATATATATTAATGATTTAGACGAGGGAATTAAATGCAGCATCTCCAAGTTTGCGGATGACACAAAGCTGGGCAGCGGTGTTAGCTGTGAGGAGGATGCTAAGAGGACGCAGGGTGACTTGGATAGGTTAGGTGAGTGGGCAAATTCATGGCAGATGCAATTTAATGTTGATAAATGTGAGGTTATCCACTTTGGTTTCAAGAACAGTAAAACAGATTATTATCTGAATGGTGGCCGATTAGGAAAAGGGGAGGTGCAACGAGACCTGGGTGTCATTGTACACCAGTCATTGAAAGTGGGCATGCAGGTATAGCAGGCGGTGAAAAAGGCAAATGGTATGTTGGCATTCATAGCAAAAGGATTTGAGTATAGGAGCAGGGAGGTTCTACTGCAGTTGTACAAGGCCTTGGTGAGACCACACCTAGAGTATTGTGTGTAGTTTTGGTCCCCAATCTGAGGAAAGACATTCTTGTCATAGAGGGAGTCCAAAGAAGGTTCACCAGATTGATTCCTGGGATAGCAGGACTTTCATATGAAGAAAGACTGGATTGACTAGGCTTATACTCACTGGAATTTAGAAGATTGAGGGGGGATCTTATTGAAATGTATAAAATTCTAAAGGGATTGGACAGGCTAGATGCAGGAAGATTGTTTCCGATGTTGGGGGAGTCCAGAACGAGGGGTCACAGTTTAAGGATAAAGGGGAAGCCTTTTAGGACCGAGATGAGGAAAAACTTATTCACACAGAGAGTGGTGAATCTGTGGAATTCTCTGCCACAGGTAACAGTTGAGGCCGGTTCATTGGCTATATTTAAGAGGAAGTTAGATATGGCCCTTGTGGCTAAAGGGATCGGGGGTATGGAGAGAAAGCAGGTACAGGGTTCTGAGTTGGATGATCAGCCATGATCATACTGAATGGCGGTGCAGGCTCGAAGGGCCAAATGGCTTACTCCTGCACCTATTTTCTATGTTTCCTGCCTTCTCCCCGTACCCTTTCATGCCCTGACTGATCATGAAGCTATCAATCTCCACCTCAAATGCACCCAGTGACCTGCCCTCCATAGCCTCCTGTGGCAACAAATTCCACAGACTCATCACCCTCTGGGTAAAGAAAAGATGTAAAGATGCAGTCAAGAGCCACAGATCAGGTCCAGCCACAGCTTATTGGAGATCTATGCAAACACTCAGACAGCAGCTGGGACATCATTTCGTCAATGAGGTAAATCACTTTGAAATATACTGGCAGTTCAATAATCATGATGAACAAGGGACTGACTTCAAGACTTTTACTGTATATCTACGGATTATACTGGGGAAGAATTGCCTCTTTACTCACAGTAATCAATTACTGCGGCTTGGTATTTTAATTTAAAATATTGTACTGTGATGCTGCCATTGGAAAGACATTAATTCTGATGTGGCACATTACAAATAACCTTTCTCCAATGAGTCCCAAACCTCCTCATTAGTTCCCTTGCCTGATGCACTAAATATCATCAACCATTCATTGTCTGGATAAAATGCAGCAATTGAAAGCTTGGCTGGTGAACAGGAAGCACGATAGTAAATGTGTAACAATTTATTAAAATACCATGTCAATAACTGTGAAAATGACATTAGGTTGAATTGCAGATGACTCCTTGGGGGTGTATGAACATTCAAGGGGCAAGATCTGCTTTGGAGAATGAACTTCACTTTTCAGCAAATAGAAATAAATCGTAACTGGTGCTAAATTTAACAGGCACTGTAATGTATTATCTCACAAATACAGGATGCTTCAGACAATCAAAACACGTTGTCATAAACTGTAGAGTCTATAGAACTGTAGAACTTCAAACTGTTCATCATTCTCAACACAAAGCACTCAAAATAGTCAAGAATTGAGAGCCTGGGACTTGATTTTATTTACCGCTGTGATAACAGTATTTAATGATTCGTGCAGCCGACCACTTAGGTTTTTTTGTAACAAGATGCTGTCTGTGAATTCACAGTGAATGATAAATATATTAGCTATGTTTTTTTACAAGAAAGTAATATCCCCATGGTAGTGAACTGTCATTGACGGTGACCCTTCTGCAGCACAAGCAACAATGTTTGTGAGTGGAATGTCCTTCTCTTTGTAAAATTGCCAACAACCCAAAATTTTGACACTCCCTTCATATCTGTTTCCATTCCCCTTGCAAATACCAATTTCTGAACCATGCTTTCTTCTTTTAAGAAGCAAATGTAATCAAGAAGCAAAGATTTGTTGCCTGGCAAAGTTGACTCATTCAACTGCAGGTTAAATTCTGTTGTCCTAAGTACATTGTACATAGTGTTTTCCACATTCTCAGGCATTTCTTCTGTTCACCTTTGAATAGAGTTGTTGCTGAGATGAATTGCCATAATCATTTGGTCCAGTGACTTACACAAAATTATACTCAGCACCTTCCTTACTGCAGACAGAATCAGTTCTCCAATGGTATGGGTCTTTCCAGGTTTAGTAACGAGCAAAGAAATGTTGTACGAAGCATGCAAGCCATCACTACTTTGTTGTGAAGTGCTGGCAAACATGTTTTGAAGTGTTTTCCATTTCTGAAAGTTTTTACAAAGTGACTGAAAATTAGTTAAGTTCTTGTTTGCTTTGTCAGAGTGCATTTTCTTCAATTCTTCAAGAAGCCTGGAGAGTTTCATTGCCTCATTTGTAAAAACTTTTACACACAATAGACAAGCTGCTGTTGGTTCCTTGGTGCTGGTATAAATCCATATTTCGGATGCTCCACACTATACTGTCTACATTTCTTTTTCGTTTGGTCTGCTTCTGCCATTTTCCTTATGGATTAATGACCATGGTGAGTCACGTATCGCTTCAGTTCACCCTCAAGCACTGTGACCAGTAAAGGGGAAAGTTATAATGTCATTAAAGCTTAGAAGAAACCTGACACTTTGCCGAAAGGTGGGGCAGTGATGTTCTGGTTCAGCCATGGGCTGGAGAAATGCAATCAAAACCATTCAAAGGGGCAGACTCTGAACTTTACCCCATTGAATGCCATGCCCGAATTGACAAGAGTTCTGCCACTATGTGGTTAGAGTATGGGAATCGTACTAGCCTACACCGCACTACAGAAGTAAATGGCAATAATGTGGGAGCCGGACCTGAAAATAACACAATTTCTTCAGTCCAGATTTCTCATGATATGCAAAGTACAGAAGGATCACATTACTTTTCAACAACTATAATGCTCTTTGACCAAAGTTGTAAGAGGATGGAGGGTTAGCAAGAGACAATGTGATTACATGATCAATTTAATCAATTATGAGGCACTGATGATCAAGTGCCTATAATAATTAATTCATTTCTTAAATTAAGACTGTAATCCCTGAGCTGTCCCCCTTGCTACCAAGTGCCCACCACCACTGCCTTCTTTATCTTTATCACCCCATTAGAAACTCCCACTGCCCTCAAGGGGTTGATATCACCCACTTTGGAAATCAGTGTGGACTTAATTTATGATTAATACCACTTGACTTGGGGTTGACCAGCAGAGCAGCTGAACATTGTAAACCATTGTGATAAGCAGCATACACCAGGAAAACAATGATCCTTTAGTGAAATATAACAGAAAGCCATTTGCTTCCTGTAACATTCCCCATATCTCCCATAACTGAATTATCGATTGGTCATGGCAAATATTTCTTCTCAATTCTCGAGGAGAACATAGAGCAGTTTCTATTCTGGGGAAAGAAAGATACTGGCCATCTGCGCTACCTAGGCCTCTCATAATTTTATAAATGAGGTTATCCCCCTCAGCCTCCGACACTCCAGGGAAAACAAAGCAAGTTCATCCAACCTCTGCTTATAGTGAATCGAATCCAGGCAACATCCTGCTGAAATTCCACACCTTCCCCAACCCTCGGTGTGAAGAGGCAGAGAAAGTGGCCCATGAGTGGGGACTGAGAGCATCTCTTTCAGACTGAAACATTGACTGTTTATTCCCCTCCATCAGTGCTACCTGACCTGCTGAATTCCAGCACCTGCAGATCCTCTTGTCTTTAAAATTGTTTTTTTATTCGGAGATACAGAGCAGAACAGACCTTTCAGCACAATGAGCCACACCACCCACTTATTTAACACTAGCCCAACGCCAGGACAATTCACCTACTAACCAGTACATCCTCAGACTGTGGGAGGAAACCAGAGCACCAAGTGGAAACCATGTGGTCACGAGGAGAACGTGCAAAATTCTTACAGACAGTGATGGGAGTTGTTATAATTATTATAATGTGGGAGGAAACTGGAGCACCCAGAGGAAACCCACACAGTCACGGGGAGAAGATATGAATTCCTTAGTGGCGACGTTGAACTCTATTGTTTTATTTTGATGTTCATCTTTAGTTCTTAGAGTCATCGAGTCATAGAAAGGTATAGCACAGAAACAGGCCCTTCAGCCCATCTAGTCCATGCTGAATCATTTAAGCTACCTACTCCCATTGACCTGCACTGGGACCATAGTTCTCCATACCCCTAACATCTATGTACCTCTTCAAACTTCTCTTAAGTGATGAAATCGAGCTTGCATGCCCCACTCGTTCCGGCAGTTCATTTCCCACTCTCATGGTCCTCATGTGCCCTTTAGCTTTTCACCTTTCACCCTTAGACTATGACCTCTGATTGTAGTCCCGCCATCCTAAGTGGAAAAGGCCTGCATGCGTTTACCCTATCCATACCCCTCATAATTTTGTATATTTTGATAAATCGGCTTTCAATTTTCTAAATTCCAAGGAATAATGTCCTAACCTATTCAGTCTTTCCTTATAACTCAGGTCCTTCAGACACAGCAATGTCCTTGTAAATATTCTCTGTACTCTTTCAACCTTAATTACATCTTTCCTGTCGGTAGGTGACAAAAACTGTGCACAATACTCCAAATTTGCCCTCACCAATTGTCTTATACAACTTCAACGTAACATCTCATCCCCTGTACTCACTATTTTGAATTATGAAGGTCATTGTGCTAAAAGCTTTCTTTACAACTCTATTTACCTATGATCCCATTTTGAATGAATTATGGACCTGTATTACTAGATCTCTTTGTTCTACCACACTCCTCAGTGAACAGTGTAAGATATACCCTGGTTGCAACACCTCACACTTGTCTGTACTGAATTCCATCTGCCATTTTTCTGCCGATTTTTCCAGCTGGTCCCGATCCCACTGCGAGCCGTGATCGCCTTCCTTCCTCCCCGCTACACCCCCAATCTCAGTGTCATCAGCAAATCTACTGATCCAGTGTAGGTAGGATGGTAGTCAGGGCAGTGAAATACTCCTTCTGCAAGATGTAGGACATCATGATCTCCCTGATGACTTTATCTATGGGAATTGCACACAGCTACAGCTCCTGATGAACTGAGCCAAGGGAATGGAGCTGGATCTGGGGTGGGGGGGCGGGGGGATTGCAGGATTATCAGGGACGTTGAAGGCTTCATAGGGGAAACATTCCCCAGGGTGGCCCCAGGAGAAGTGGGCAGTCAGTGCAAGGTTGCTGCATGGCCATTCCCCTCAGCAACAAGTATACCCCTTTGAATACTGGTGGGAGGGGGTGTGACCTATCAGGACGCAGCAGCAGTGCGGTCGGCTCTGACGTTCAGCAGGGGAAGCAATCATCCAGGTTCAGCCAAAGCGGTCAGCATAGGAGACTTGATAGCAGCAGATTCCGTGGTCGCAAAAAAGACACCAGGACGGTGTGCCGCCTCCCAGGTGCTAGAGTCCAGGATGTCTCAGAGCGGCTGCAGAACGTTCTCAAAGAGGAAGATGATCAGCCAGAGGTCGTGGTGCACATTGGCACCAATGACATAGGTAGAAAATGGGAACAGTGGGTACAGGGTGTTAGGAAAATGACTGAAGAGCACAATCTCTAAGGCAGTAATCTCCGGATTATTCCTGGTGCCACGTGCTACACAGGGCGGGAATAGAATGATAGTACAGATGAATGAGTGGCTAAGGAAGGGTACAGGATTTCAGGATCTTGGACCATTGGGACCTATCTGGGGCAGTGGTGGCCTGTACAGGAAGGATAGGTTGCACCGGTACTAGAGGGGAACCAATATCCTGGCCAGGAGGTCTGCTGATGCTGTTAGGTAGGGTTTAAACTAGTTTGACAGGGGGGATAGGCACCAGAGCACCAGATCACGAAGTGGAGGGATTGAGAAGAAGGTATATGTCATGACTAGGAAGAACAGGCAGGAACAAAGTAATAGACACAAGGGACAGATAGTTTGAAGTAATGCTCGGAGTGTTGTAGGTAATGGATCAGTACATGGAACTAAGATGTTGTGGCCATAACAGAGATTTTGGCTGAGAGATAGACAGGAATGGAGCTTAATGTCCCAGGGTTTCAATGCTTCAGAAACGATAGAGCAGGAGGTAAGTCAGGGACAATATCACAGCTGCACTCAGAACGGACATAATGGAGGGCTCATTCACTGAGTCTATATGAGTAGAAATTAAACTAGGAAAGTTGCAATCACTCTGATGGGATTATACTACAGGTCCCCCAGAAGCCAACAGGACATTGAGGAACAAATATACAGACTGATTAGAGAAAGGTTTTAAACAACAGAGATGTTGCTGTGGGTGACTTCAACTTCCCAAATATACTGTAGACTGGGATGCCCTTAGCACAGGAGGTTTAGATGGGGATGAATTTGTTAGGTGCATCCAGAGAGTTTCTTAATTAGCTCAACAAGAGAAGGGGTCATACCAGTATAGGGTGATAAACCAGTGTGAGGACATTTAGGGAATATGATCACTGTTGCTATAACTATAGGTAAGTATGGACCTCATGGGAAGCTATTAAATTGGAGAAAGGCAAATCACAGGGTGAAATAAGGAGGGAACTAGGCAGAGTTATTTGGGAGTAACACACACACAAAATGCTGGAGGAACTGAGCACTGCAGGCAGCAACTATGGAAAGGAATAAAGTGTCAACGTTCGACCAAGACCCGTTGTCACAGCCTGAGTTATCGACTCTTTATTCTTTTCCATAGATGCTACCTGACCTGCTGAGTTCCTTCATTTTGTGTGTGTTGCTCTGGATTTCTAGCATCTGCAGAATCTCTGGCGTGAAGAGTTAATCAGGAACTGACGTTTGTGGGCAACTCCACATCTAACATGTGGAGAGTGTTTCAGGACCAACTGCTTAGAGTGCTGGGCAGCTTTGTTCCAGTAAGGTGGAAGGATAAGGATGGCACGGTGAGGAAATCTTGGATGTTGAGAGAAGTGACGAATCTAGTCAAGAAGAGAAAGGAAATGCATGTAGGATTTAGGAAGCTAAGCTCAAACACAGCCCTTGAGAATTATTGTCAGATGACAATGAACTTGAACTTGAACAAACATAAAGAAACAGTACACTGTTAATGGCAAGACCCTTATTCAGCAAGACTGAGTTTGCCTGCAAGAAAGTGAATCTCAGGGTTGTATATATATTTTGATAATAAATTTAGTTTGGCCTGTAAACTTTGAACTTTGTTATGCAGAGTGATCTTGGAAACCAAGGTCAGAGTTCTTGAAATAAGGTCATTTAGAAGGCACATGACGTGCTTGCCTTTATTAGTCAAACAACTAAATTCAAAAGTCAGGAAGTTATGTTGGAGCTATATGAAATGCTAGCTCGGCCCACATCTGGAGTATTGCATACAGTTCTGGTCGCCCCACTGTAAGAAGGATGTTGAGCCTTTGGACAGACAGACATACTTTATTGATCCCGAGGGAAATTGGGTTTCATTACAGCCGCACCAACCAAGAATAGTGAAGAAATATAGCAATATAAAACCATAAATAAATAATAAGTTAATCATGCCAAGTGGAAATAAGTCCAGGACCAGCCTATTGGCTCAGGGTGTCTGACACTCTGAGGGAGGAGTTGTAAAGTTTGATGGCCACAGGCAGGAATGACTTCCTATGACGCTCAGTGTTGCATCTCGGTGGAATGAGTCTCTGGCTGAATGTACTCCTGTGCCTAACCAGTACTTCATGGAGTGGATGGGAGACATTGTCCAAGATGGCATGCAACTTGGACAGCATCCTCTTTTCAGACACCACCGTCAGAGAGTCCAGTTCCACCCCCACAACATCACTGGCCTTACGAATGAGTTTGTTGATTCTGTTGGTGTCTGATACCCTCAGCCTGCTGCCCCAGCACACAACAGCAAAGAGAGAGTACAGAAAAAGTTTACCAGGATGTTGTCTGGACTAGAGGGCTTGTGTTATATTGAGAGGTTGGACAAACTTGGGTTGTTCTCTCTGGAGCAGTGGAGGCTGACAGGAGGTTTATAAGAGAATGAGAGGCATAGATATCTTTTTCTGAGGGTTGTAATGCCTCATGCCAGAGGGCGTGCATTTAAGGTGAGGGAAGGTTAGTTTCAAAGTAGATGTGTGGGGCAGGATTTTTTTACACAGAGAGTGGTTGGTGCCTGAAGTGATGGTAGAGGCAAATATGATAGAAGTGTTAATGAGTCAATTCAACAGGCACGTGAATATGCAGGAAATGGACATTGTGTAGGCAGAAGGGATTAGTTCAGCTGGGCTTTCAGCACAACTTCATGGGCTGAAGGGCCTGTTCCTGTGCTGAACTGTTCTATGTCCTGACATTATTGCAGTGCCTTGACCAGAACAGCACACGATACTCCAAACGGACACGATTCAGTAAAAAAAATCACCCTAGAAAAGAAAATAACTGATGCCCGAGGTTTCGATTGCACTAGTACATGGTTTTACAATGTAGAATTTATAAAGAAAGACCCAGTAAAAATGTGGAGACACGAGAGACGGCAGATACTGGAATCATGAGCAGTTTGCTTGTTGCAAGCAGTAAAATTTATCTATTTTTTATCTCTTATAAATGTTTTTCACTAAGTTATTTAATGACCATACCTTGGAATATATATCCTTCATCTGGCATATTTAAAATATTCATGTTTTTAATAAGTTAGTAGGAAAGTATGGGAAGATATCCAAATGTAAACAAATCTGTTCTAGAGCAAGAAGAATTACTTGGGAATTTATATTTGACCCCTTGATCTTTGTTTTTACAGCTCCCTTGTGCACTTCATTATAATACATTGTTCACTTCTAAGAATTAAAGAGTGAATCAGTAAACTTTTCATCCTTAAAATCAAAAATATTGCCCAATAAGAACATAAGAGCTGGCAAACAATGAAGCCAACTGCCCCTTTCCCTAATCCAGCAACTTAATAAAATGCACTACCTTAATTCTCCTTTCCCAGAAGATTGTCTAACACTGGATTCTTTCAGTATCCAGAGAATGATTCGTTCAGGCTTGGATGTCCACACTGCTCAGAACATACAACACAGATCATAGACCGTTACAGTACTGTACAGGCCCTTCAGCCCACAATGTTGTGCCAACCCTTTAACTTCATCCAATATCAACCTGACCCTTCCCTCCCACATTGCTCCCCGTTTTTCTTTCATTCACGTGCCTCTCCAATGTATCTGCCCCTACCACTGCCCCCGGCAGTGTGCTCAAGAACAAAGCATTCCAGAGAATCAGGACACACTGCCGGAAAGGGTGATAATGGCAAAGGCAAAAACGAGTTCACACAAGCACGCACAGGTGCAATTAAAAAAAAACTTACCTGCAGCAATATCACAGACGCGTACCATCAGACACACAGGATTCACAAGAAAATCATAAATCATATGCAAATTAAATAAAAATTATAGAGGAACCAATACAATTAGGACAAAAAAAAAAGTAGAGTGCATTGCATTGCAAAATGGTCATGATGTTGAAGGGCTGAGGTAGTGATTGGGGTGCGCAGGTTGCCAGAACTTCTCATTGAGTTTAGTGTGTGCCTCACACTGTGCATGAAGACCCAGGGCCAACCGACCAAGAGCAGGGAATTGGACTTAGACTACACAGCTTTCTTGTGTTTGACGTAGACACATTCATCTGAAAGCCACCCCTCACCCCCTTGTGAATCTCTGAAGAAATTTCCCCTCATCTCATCTGAGATCCATGGTACAATGGTTCCATTTAGTATCAGAGAATGTATAGAGTGTACAATCTGAAATTCTTACTCTTCGTGGACATCCATGAAACAGAAAAAAACAATCGCAAAGCATGAATGATAGAAGCATCAGGACCCCAAAATCCCTCCACCTCCCTTCCACGCACAAGCAGAGGCAAAAGCATCAACCCAGCCCATTCTCCCTCCCCCCCCCACTTGCTCCAGCAAAAGCACCGAAACACTCTTTCCACCTTGCAAGCTATAGCAACACTCCAAAGATACCATGATATAAAGTCCATCAAAAAACTACTGTCCATTGCAACACTTCGATATCTCAGCCAGGCTGTCTCTCACTAGCTCCTGCAACGAAGGGGAGTAAGAGACCAGCAGCTTGCTGTTTTGATGTTTCGATTGGCTGGATACCCAGAAAATATTATTATTATTGGTTGTGGACATGCTATGTTGGAACAAGGGGGAAATCTCATTGAAACCTACAAGATATTGGAAGGCCTAGATAGAGTGGATATGGAGAGGATATTTCCAATAGTGGGGGAGTCTAGGACCAGAGGGCACAGCCTCAGAACCGGGATGTCCATTTAGAGCAGAGATGAGGAGGAATTTATTTAGCCAGAAGCTGGTGAACCTGTAGAATTTATTGCCGCGGATGGTCTTACTCTGTTTACTAACAGAGGCTGTGGACTGAGGTCGAGGCCCAAAGATTGAAGTGGAAGTTTGCAAGTCTGTGAGTCCAGGGTCACGGACAGGTAGTTGGAGGCCGGAAGAGGCCTATCCTGGGGTTGAAGGCCTGCCTGTATGTGTGGGTGGTGAGGTGAGTGGGTGTGAAAAGTCATTGTTCTTTTGTTGTTTTTAGCGTTCTGCTGAATATTGTGGGCATGCAATGTTGGTGCTGGAATGTGTGGCAAATCCTTAGGTTGTGTTATTTGTTAGCACAAACGATGACAGTTAAATTAACAGGAATCTGAACCTGAACCTGAATTTGAATCTGAATCTGAATATGAATCATGAACTTCAGCAAATGAGCCAGATAATTAGCCTCTACAACCAGGGTGATGCCCTGAAGCCCAGGGTGTGATGACTATTGACATAGAGGTCCCAGGTCCTTTACTTTGAACGTCTATTGTACAACATTCAAGTTTATCACTAGAAGAGACTTGTAATATTTCTGTTCTTGCAAGTAAGTGTGTTGTTATTTCAGTCCAGGAAATGGATTATAATCACACACGTAGCTATATCGAAGAGCCTTGGTGGACACTTGCAGCTGGTTTTTCCATCGTGCTTCTGTGAAATCCTCTCTAAAATAATTAAAATTGCATTCCAGTTTAGATGCTGTTGATGGCTCCGTGGGTAAGGGAAGTCTAAAATTTTTCAGCTCTGCAGGTGCACGCTGACATTGCACACAAATCATTCGAAATCGTGGCCCTTTGTAACAATATATTCAATTTCTTTCCAGGGGTGATTTTCCTCTCTCATCTTCATAGGACATTTTATGAGATTTTTCCAGGAAACATATTTCATAGCAGATTCGATTGTTTGCCTGTCTAGTTCAGATGCACCCTTGACTTGTAATTAAAGAATGTGAGTTTGGTAATCTGCACCCTGGTCGGGCTGACAGACGATGAGAGTGAATCAAATGAAGCGGTGACAGGACCATCGATATTCTCACAGTTAACCTAGCGGCATGGATTATTTTCCTGTATCGAGGGTGGTAGGAGTAATCAGTCCCAGGACAGGGACTTAACGTTCCTTACTGGCTGCATGAGGCAGAGTTGCAGAGTGCTATCTCAGAAACAACGAGTTGTAGGAAGTACAATCAAGATCGCTGCCAAAGTCCGTGGGTTTAATATCAAGATAATTTAACTGTCATATCCAGTACACGTGTAAAGGAAAATGAAATAATTGTTGCTCCAGATTCAATGCAGTGGAAAAAAAAACACAATACAATAAACTCACAGTAAAATTTGTTAAAAAGCACAATAATTAGAAATATGTAATAATAATAATGGTTGTCTCTTGGGGTCTGAGGAAGACTACATTGTGTAGTGTTGCACAATGTAACCAGTGCGAAGCGGAAAAGCCTTGCACAGAGACAGTCCCACTCTCTCAGCCTCAGAATTCCGGATCCAGTGGCACGAAGAATCGTTAAGTCTGGCAACTTCCTTGGCTGCACTGGATGGCCGCGTCCTCTTAAGCGCTCTGCCGTGCCCTACGCACGCCACAATGCGCTGCTGCAATGCCTTCTCAGCCGTTGAACCCCCGGGGGTTTCCTCCGCCTGATCCAACGAAGCAGTCTTCGTGTGCGGGGATGAGCAAGTTCCCATCTCACCAAGGGTTTCAGACCCATTGGCTACCCTCACCTGGTTTAGCCGGCCTGTCGAAGCCGTTGCTCGGGGTGTGGCTGCTGTCGCGTGCAAACAGCTACGAGGAGCCACAGGTGAGAGCTGGGCGTTGGTGGGGACCGATAGATGATGAGCCTCTCCAAGGAGTGTGACAAGCCCCCCATCTAGAGGTGCTACCCCTCCCATGCACCCCAGCTTTTAAACATAGATTGATTGTATGTTGGATTTACAAATACAAGAAGCTGCCCAGAGACATGGATGAATTTGGAATTAATTTATTCCAGTGGATTCTGTTCAAGTCAAGTCAAGTCACTTTTTATTGTCATTTCGACCATAACTGCTGGTACGGTACACAGTAAAAACAAGACAATGTTTTTCAGGACCTTGGTGCTACATGAGACAGTACAAAAACTACACTGAACTATGTAAAAACAACACAGAAAAAACTACACTAGACTACAGACCTACCCAGGACTGCATAAAGTGCACAAAACAGTGCAGGCATTACAATAAATAATAAACAAGACAATAGGCACAGTAGAGGGCAGTAAGTTGGTGTCAGTCCAGGCTCTGGGTATTGAGGAGTCTGATGGCATGGGGGAAGAAACTGTTACATAGTCTGGTCGCGAGGGCCTGAATGCTTCGGAGCCTTTTCCCAGACGGCAGGAGGGAGAAGAGTTTGTATGAGGGGTGTGTGGGGTCCTTCATAATGCTGTTTGCTTTGCGGATGCAGCATGCGGTGTAAATGTCTGTAATAGATAGATAGATAGATAGATACTTTATTCATCCCCATGGGGAAATTCAACATTTTTTCCAATGTCCCATACACTTGTTTTAGCAAAACTAATTACATAAAATTACTCAGTAAAAATATGATATGCATCTAAATCACTCTCTCAAAAAGCATTAATAATAGCTTTTAAAAAGTTCTTAAGTAGTTTACTTAAATACATTAAATACAATCAACCCCGGCACTTTAACATATCTTACTCCTGGCGGTTGAATTGTAAAGCCTAATGGCATTGGGGAGTATTGACCTCTTCATCCTGTCTGAGGAGCATTGCATCGATAGCAACCTGTCGCTGAAACTGCTTCTCTGTCTCTGGATGGTGCTATGTAGAGGATGTTCAGGGTTTTCCATAATTGACCGTAGCCTACTCAGCGCCCTTCGCTCAGCTACCGATGTTATACTCTCCAGTACTTTGCCCACGACAGAGCCCGCCTTCCTTACCAGCTTATTAAGACGTGAGGTGTCCCTCTTCTTAATGCTGCCTCCCCAACACGCCACCACAAAGAAGAGGGCGCTCTCCACAACTGACCTATAGAACATCTTCAGCATCTCACTACAGACATTGAATGATGCCAACCTTCTAAGGAAGTACAGTCGACTCTGTGCCTTCCTGCACAAGGCATCTGTGTTGGCAGTCCAGTCTAGCTTCTCGTCTAACTGTACTCCCAGATACTTGTAGGTCTTAACCTGCTCCACACATTCTCCATTAATGATCACAGGCTCCATATGAGGCCTAGGTCTCCTAAAGTCCACCACCATCTCCTTGGTCTTGGTGATATTGAGACACAGGTAGTTTGAGTTGCACCATATCACAAAGTCCTGTATCAGTTTCCTATACTCCTCCTCCTGTCCATTCCTGACACACCCCACTATGGCCGGGAATGACGGGTAATGACGGGAAGAGAGACCCCAATGGTCTTCTCAGCTGACCTCAGTATCTGCTGCATGGTCTTGCGATCCGAGATGGGGCAATTTCCAAACCAGGCAGTGATGCAGCTGCTCAGGATGCTCTCAATACAACCCCTGTAGAATGTGATGAGGATGGGGGGGGGGGGGGGGGGTGGGAGATGGACTTTCCTCAGCCTTCGCAGAAAGTAGAGATGCTGCTGGGCTTTCTTTGCTGTGGAGCTGGTGTTGAGAGACCAGGTGAGATTCTCCGCCAGGTGAACACCAAGAAATTTGGTGCTCTTAATGGTCTCTACCGAGGAGCCGTCGATGTTCAGTGGAGAGTGGTCACTCCATGCCCTCCTGAAGTCAACAACCATCTCTTTTGTCTTGTTCACATTCAGAGACAGGTTGTTGGCTCTGCACCAGTCCGTTAGCTGCTGCACCTCCTCTCTGTAAGCTGACTCGTCGTTCTTGCTGATGAGACCCACCACGGTCGTGTCATCGGTGAACTTGATGATGTGGTTCGAGCTGTGTGGTGCAGCACAGTCATGGGTCAGCAGAGTGAACAGCAGTGGACTGAGCACACAGCCCTGGGGGGCCCCCGTGCTCAGTGTGATGGTGTTGGAGATGCTGCTCCCGATCCGGACTGACTGAAGTCTCCCAGTCAGGAAGTCTGGGATCCAGTTGCAGAGGGAGGTGTTCAGGCCCAGTAGGCTCAGTCTTTCCAATCAGTTTTCCTGCAATCTGTTCAATCTATTTTCTCATTCAGATTTATTTATTTATCATACGTATATTAAAACACACAGTGAAATGTGTCTTTTGCGTCAATGACCTACGCAGTCATAGGATGTGCTGGAGACAGCCTGCAAGTGTCACCACACATTCTGGCACCCACATAGCATGTCCACCGTGTTCAACAGAACAACACAAACAACAACAGTAAAACCCTTCCTCCCTCCCACCCATCCATCCTCTCACATACAGAGTGGCCTCCAGCCCCAGGATAGGCCATCTCCGGGCCTCTAACCTCCATTTACTGGCCAAGACTCTGACATCTCTGGTCACGCAGACCCAGGGGCTTCAACTATCAGGCGTCAGCTTCTGGTCTTGCCAACTTTGGTCTTTGACATTTCAACTCAGTCCAACAACATATCCATGTCTCCTTCAAAGACTTGCCTACCTGTCTCCATTGTCACAGCCCAGAGGAGGTCTGTTCCTTGGTGTGGGCACTCAGTTCTGAATGGTGCACAAAGAGCAAATCCTAGAATTAGAGGCCCAAGCTATTAGGATGCTTTACAATCAAAAATACAACAGACCAGTCCAGATTAATAAGTGTGCCCCAAACAAGCATCCTCTGACAATAATACACACAAAATGCTGGAAGAACTCAGCAGGTCAGGCAGCATCTGTGGAATGGAATAATGTTAATGTTTTGGGCCGAGACCCTTTTTCAGGACTGGAAAGGAAGAGGAAAGATGCCAGAATAAAAAGGTAGGGGAGGGGACGGTAGAAGGACTAGCATGAAGATAACAGGTCAAACCAGTCGGGTGAGAAAGGTAGACGGAATCTGATAGGAGAGGTGAGTGGACCATAGGAGAAAGGGAAGGAGGAGAGGCACCAGGGGAAGTGACAGGCAGTTAAGCAAAAGAAATAAGAGGCTAGGGTGGAGAATGGAAGAAGAGGGAAGGGGGAGGGATTTTTTTTAGTGGAAGGAGATGTTCATGCCATCAGTTGTAGGCTACCCAGACAGAATATGAGGTCTTGCTCCTCCATCCTGAGAGCAGCCTCACTGAGGCAAAAGAGGAGGCGATGGACCCTCTTAGATTCAGATTGGTTTATTGTTCTACACACCAGGGTGCAATGAAGCTCAGAGTAAAGAGTGTACCCATTATTCTACATAAATACAGCAATAAATGTAGTGATGGCGCAAAGTACAGAAGTGCAAACTGGGGTAATGCCAAAGTGACAGAATGGAAGTAGTATTAAATACTTTATTCCCTGATGCATAGGAGAATGAGGGGAGATTTGATCGAGCTATACAAAATTATGAGACGTATAGCTTTTGACTTTCTCTTATGCAGCTCAGTTGTTGAGGTCAACCCCCCCCCCCCCCGCCACCCCCCCCCCCCCTGCTTCCTTAGGTCAACAACCAGCTCTTTCACCTTTCTTTCCGGGGCTGCTGGAACATGGAAACACCACTGCCTCTCCACAGCACACCACCCAGCCTCTGCTCCTTCACTGTCAAAACCCCTGGGACAGACCAGCCACTGACCTTGTGGGAACATCTTCACACACAGACCTCTATGGAATCAGAATCAGGTTTATTATCATCGGCCTGTGCCAGGTAATGTGTTGTTTTGGTTCAGCAATGCAATACATACAGTCTGCTTTAAATTACAATAAGAATATATTAAACAGATAGAGAGGTGGATGAATGAATAAGTAAATAGGTAGATAGATAAATAAGTAAATAGTACAGAAAGAGAGCAAAGTAATGAGGTGATGTTCATGGGTTCATGCACCATTCAGAAATCAGGTAATGGAAGAGAATAACCATGTTCAGTTCCTATATCACCTCCCTGACAGTAGTAATGAGAAAAGGGCAGGTCCTAGGTGGTGAGAGTCCTTCACAATGGATGCTACCTTCTCGAGGCATCACCTTTTGAAGTTGTCCTTGATGTTGGGGAGGCTAGTGCCCACGATAGAGCTGGCTGAGTTTACAGCCCTCTACGACTTTTTCCGATTCCCTGCATTGGCACCTCCACACCAGACGCTGACACAACCAATCAGAATGCCGTCCACGGCACTACCGTAGAAACTTACTCAAGTCTTTGGTGACGTAGCAAAGGCAGCTCACGATCAGCTTCGGAAAGGCAAAACGTGTGGCACTGCCGATAATGTCAACAGGTTGTGAATGATCTCCTAGCCTTCCCAGCATCAAGGACATCCTCAGAAGACAATGCCTCAAGAAAGTAGACCACCACCAACCAGGCCATGCCCACTGCTCATTACTCCCATCAGGGAGGAGGTACAGGATCCCGAAGACCCACACTCAAATGCTTTAGGAACAGTGTCTTCCCCTCCATCATCAGATTTCTGAATGGTCCATGAACCCATGAACAATACCTCTCTATTTTGGTCTCTTTTCGCACTATTATTTAATTATTTTAATACCTATTTCTTATTATAATTATATTTTTTAAATCATAACTTATAGTATATATTATGTCTTGCACTGCGCTGCCACTGCAAAACAGCAAATTCCACAACATATGCCAGTGATAATAAACTAGATTCTAAATCTGATTCTGATTCACAGATTTTACCTACGGACATGGGTTGCAACTTATTTTCTTTCTCAACTGCATAAAAATAGGTTTGATCGGAAAATGAGTCTTTGGACAGAAAAGGAAGACAGCACTGCATCAAAAAGAATTGAAATGTCACATCTCCAGTCCAAAGGAGAGAGAGGCTTAAAATAGTTGTGTTATTTATTTATCACATTAGTAGTTCAGTTTTACTCTACACGCTCTTGGCTGTGTCGCAGTGTGCTGGGATCTCCAGCTGATAGAACGACAGATTGCAAGTAAACGCTTGGTAATTACACTTTAAGTAGTATAAGTGTTAAATTGTACAGACAATGCACCAAATACCTAGAAGGGCTTTAAATGGTTGATGTTACTACAATTGGGGAAAGCAGCCGTTTGTTCGTCAGCAGGACGGTGGCAGGCAAGCGGCAAATACCATCTGCTCCTTGTCGGCTCAAACACAGTGGTCTTCCACAGCGATACAATGCTTTCTGCGACCACCACTGCTACACTGCCTGCCTGTTCTGCTTAACAGAGGAAGCAATGTAGCAAGTGGCCGTCTATGCAAAGCCTCCCATTGTGTGAGTCCCAAACCCCAAGCAGTACAGAAGTAGGTAGAATGTAATACTTGCATTAAAATGGATTTAGAATTTTCTCTGTTGTAGAAGCTATAATTGCTTCATCAACTTTAAACACCAGCTCAAAGCCTATTTATTTAACCTTGCTTTTAACTGACATCTTTTTGTCTTTTTTTCATGTTTTTTTACTTTTACTTTATCTTCATGTTTGTACTTTTATCCCATTGTAAAGTACTTTAAATGCATCGCTTATATGAAAAGTGCTCTCTAAATAAAGTTATTACTACTATTATAGTTCTCCCTGTGACTGCGTGGCTTTCCTCCGGGTGCTCTGTTTTCCTCCCACAGTCCAGAGACATACTGGTTGGTAGGTTAATTGGTCATTGTAAACTGTCCCGTGACTAGGCTAGGGTTAAATCAGGGGATTGCTAGCCAACGTGGCTCAAAGGGCCGGAAAGCCCTTTCCACACTGTGCCTCAATAAATAAATAAATATTATTAACTGATCACCGTCTGTTCTCCTGCTGGAGAATGGTCTGAAATAAGCACATTGAACACTTTCAGATTATTTACTGTTTCAATAAGTAGAGACATAAAATCACAGCGTGTACAGCACAGAAACTAGCCCGATTGGTCCACGTTGACCACAGCATCCTCCCTGCAAGGCCCAGAACCATCAATTCCCTCTCAAAGGCCTCTTCAATGTGTCAGTTGTGCCTACCTCAACCACTTCCTCTGGCAGCTCTTCCAGACGCTCAATACCCTGTGAGTAAAGAAGTTAACTCTCGGGTCTCTTATAAATTTTTCCCCTCTTGTATCTTAGTTTTGGACTCCCCAACCCTAGGGAAAAGACTATGACATTCACCATATCTAAACCACTCATGATTTTATAAACTTCTATGAGGTCACTCTTTGTTCTCCTGTGCTCCAGAGATTTAAGATCCAGAGTGACCAACCTGTCCCTATAACTCAGATCCTCAAGACCAGGTAGCATCCTCACAAATCTCTTCTGCACCCCCTTCCATTTGCCAATGTCTTTGCTATAACAGGGTGATGGATACTCCACACAATACTCCAAGTGTGGTTTCGCCAACCACCTGCATAACTGCAGCATAATGGATTTACGGTTCAAAATACATCAATCCCACGTGTATACAATCTGAATCTATTTAGCTCCATTTGTATTTATTTTCTTACTCAGCTTAAGCTGGAGAGGGTGGTAAAATATTCAAAAGGATGTGGCCTAGACTAGCACCAGCCTCTGAATCTTATTGCACCTAGTCGAACTTACGTTGAATGACAAGGAGAGGCTGGGACAGTTTCCTATGGAGTGAAAGAGGTAGAGGGATGATATAGCAGAGATATATAAAACTTTGAGGGGCATTGATCAGAAAGACTCTTTTACCGAGGGTAGGTGTGACGAGGGTGTACGTTTAATGTGAGAGCGAGGAGGATTAAAGGGGATCTGAGGGGTAACTATTGCAGAATACTTGGTGTCTGGAATGAGCTGCCGGAGGAGGTGATGGAGGCAGGAACAGTAACAACATCGACGAGTCATCTGGGTGAGTATCTGAATGAGCTGGGAATAGAGAGAGATGAAATTAATGCAGGCAAGTGGGATTGGTATTCAGCTATATGGGTCAGCATACACACACCGGGCTGAAGGGACTTTTTCTGTACTGTCAAATTTAGACCCTACAGTGCACAGGATCACAAGAAGCTGCAGAGGGTTGTAGACTTAGACAGCTCCATCATGGTCACAGCCCTCACCACCAACAAGGACATCTTCAAGAGGTGGTACCTCAGGAAGGCACCAGCCATCAGTAAGGCTCCTCACCATACAAGTCATGCCCACTTCTTATTACTCCCATCAGGGAGGAGGTACAGCAGCCTGAAGACATACACTCGCTGATTCAGCACCTTCTTCCCCTCCACCTTCAGAACCCTACCTCATTATTTGTCTTTTGCAGTATTTATTTTACAGCATTTTTTTTTAATCTCTTGCACTATTCTGCTGTGCAAGATAACAAACTACACATGTCAGCGATAATAAACCTGATTCATCACATGCCAATGTAAACCACAGCCATGAGAGTGTTGGAGAAAATCCAATGTGTCCAATAAACTCTGTAGCTTCAAAAGGAAATGACCAATCTGCTCTGATCAAATATCGTGCAAAGTCATGAAGACCTGAAGAGCATTTCCAAATGAGGAATGATAACTTACCCTTCCAAAATTCATCCCCTACCAATCACATCCAGAAGAAATGTTCAGCGATCATTTTGAAATCAGTGTCGGAATGCCAATGCCAAAATCAGTGCTGAATCCCTGTGGGCAGTCAACTCTGCTCTCCAACAATCATTCCCTAGAAAACAAACTGAATTACCTTCCTCTGCAGCTGACGTGGCACAAGATAATGAACTGATGCGTACAATAGTTTTACAGAAACTTGGTTCCAGGACAATATCCCATGCACCATAAACTTCAGAGACTTATGCTAATATTACTGTGTAACTGTATTGTGCTTTATCATAACTATATACAGTGCATCGTAATTATGTAAGACCATAAGATACAGTATAGGAGCAGAAGTAAGCCATTTGTTCTATTGAGTCTGCTCCATCTTTTCATCTTAGCTGATCCATTTTTCATCTCAGCCCCAATCTCCTGCCTTCTCCCTACATCCCTTCGTGACCTGATCAATCAAGAATCTATCAACCTCTGCCTTAAATATACCCAATGACCTGGCCTCCACAGCCACCTGTGCAATGAACTCCACAGATTCACCATCCTCTGGCTGGAGAAATTCCTCCTCATCTCCATTCTAAAAGGATGTCCCTCTATTCTGAGGCTTTGTCCTCTGGTCTGGAACTCACCTGCCATAGGAAACATCCTCTCCACATCCACTCTATCAAGGCCTTTCAACATTCGATGAGGTCACCCCTCATTCTTCTTCTGAATTCCAGTGAGTACAGGCCCAGAGCCATCAAACGCTTTTCACACGCCTTTCAATCCCAGAATCATTTTTGTGAACCTTCTTTGAACCCTGTCCAATGTCAGCACATCCTTTCTTAGACATGTGCTGTGTCATAACAAAATGTGCAGTATTGTAATTATATGCATTTTGTGTGACTATGTGACTGTGGTTTGCACCTTGACCCCAAAGGAACGATGGTTTGTTTAGCTGAGTATGTGTGTTTTGTTGAATAAAAATAAACTTGAACTTGAGAATTTAGGAACTGATGCTGAATACATGACATTTTATCTTGTAAATCTACTCAGGATTGAACGTACAATAATCCTTTCAGAGCTTGGTTTTCATTCCGGGCGGCACTAATTTACTACAATTCTCTGCATTAAACCTTCAGAGAGTTCACTAGGAGCACAAACAAAACAAATTGCGTATTAGATGAATCTGATCTGTTTTTCTGAAATTGCATGTCCTCATAGAGGGATCAGCAGTGGAAAGGGTTTTTGAGTGTCAGCATCGTTGAAGATCTATCCTAGACCAAATCTATTGATGCAATTACAAAGAAGGCATGCCAGCAGCTTTGATTTTGAGAAGGTTTGGTATGTCACCAATGATACTCACAAATTTCTGCAGATATGCAGTGGAGAGCTTCCTACCTGGTTGCATCACTGTCTAATATGGAGGCTCTGTTGCACAAGTTCAGAAAAAGCTACAGAGATCTGCAAACTCAGCCAACTCCATGATGTGCACTAGTCTTCCTAGCATCAAGGTCATCTTCAATAGGCGATGCCTCCAAAAGGCAGCATCCACCATTAAGGACCTCCATCACCCAGGACATGCCCTCTTCTCATTGCTACCATCAAGGAGGAGGTACAGGAGCCTCAGGACACTCACTCAATGTTTCAAGAACAACTTCTTCCCCACCACCATATGATTGCTGCTACACTGTCGCATATTGACACTTTCACATCTTGACAATTGTTCCCTGTTATATTGCATCACTCTCTAATACATTGCAATCTTCCCATTTTAGTTTTTAATTATGGCTTCCTTTGGAAAAGGAAGCTGAAAAGAAAGAACTGCTCCCTGCTCTTGAGCAAGAATTTACTCTGAAAAGCTAAGATGCTTCCAGTTTGCCAACGTGAAGATGTCTGACAGTTGGATCTAAACCTTGAGAGATCTGTAATTGATTTTCTTTATATTCACCAGCTCCTTTCAGAACAGTTTTCCCACTGGCTCCTGGGTATCAGTCAACACAAGTTGTGAAATCTGTCGTAAGATTAGTGGTTGAATCAAGTTTTCCATTCATACCACCACTGAGATATCACATCAATCCACTAATCGCACGATTCCACTACATTCTAGTTTTCCAAAAGGAGTCTAAATTCCTTCTTGATAAAATCACCTTTTTATTTCTCCTGACTGTCGTCCCTTCCCTGGAACGTTCAGGACTCTTCTGCCACTTTTTTTTTACAGAATCAGCTTTATTATTATTGACATGAGTCATGAAATTTATTGTGTTGCACCAGCAGTACACGGCAAGATATAATAATTGCCACTTTATTAGGTACACCTGTACACCTGCTCATTGATGCCAATATCTGATCGGCCAATCATGTGACAGCAACTCAATGTATAAAAGCATGCAGGTATGGTCAAGAGGTTCTGTTGTTGTACAGACTGAACATCAGAATAGGGAAAAAATGTGATCTAAGTGACTTTGATTGATGGTGCCAGACAGGGTGGCTTGAGTACTTCAGAAACTGCTGATCTCCTGGAATCTTCACACACAACAGTCTCTACAGCTGGGGTTCCCAACTTTTTTTTATACCATGGAGCCTTTCATTAACCAAGGGTTTCATAGAAACCCCGACTCTAGAGTTTACTAAGAACTGTGCAAAAAAAATTTTGAAAACATCCAGTCAGTGGCAGTTTTGTGGACGAAATCACTTTGTTAATGAGAGAGGTCAGAGGAGAATGGCCAGACTGGTTCTCAAATAACCACATGTTACAATAGTGGTGTGCAGAAGAGCGTCTCTGAACACACAGCACATCGAACTTAGAAGTGGATGGGCTTCAGAAGACCGTGAACGTGCACGCACTGGCCACTTCATTAGGTATAGGAGGTACACAATAAAGTGGCTACTGAGCGTAAGTTACCAAATTAATAAATAAAGCAAAAGGGTAATACAGAGGCAGTACTCATGAGTTCATAGACCACTCAGAAATCTCTGATGGCAGAGGGAAAACTCATCACCATTATATGCCGTGTCGTATGACGTGGACAATCATGGTCTTTCTATGGCCGCGCTTGTTCTTGGCAAACTTTTCTACAGAAGTGGCTTGCCATCGCCTTCTTCTGGGCGGTGTTCTTACAAGATGGGTGACCCCAGCCATTATCAATACTCTTCAGAGATTGTCTGCCTGGCTTCAGTGGTCACATGACCAGGACTTGTGATGTGCACCAGCTGATCATCTGACCATCCACCACCTGCTTCATGTGACCCTGATCGAGGGGCTCAGCAGGGGCTACCCCTTGCCCAAAGGAGAGCTGCAGGAGTGGTTTGAGTACTTCAGTACTGCACCTTGCCCAAAGGAGGGAAGGAGCGCCTTACACTTCCTTTGGTAGAGACATCCAAGACATCTTTGCCCACCCAAGAGGGCAAGAAGCTGTTCTTATACCATTGAGTGTGTCACTTGTTTGCATTCAGCACACGTGTTTAAAATGACTTGTTTACCAGTATCTCTTATTCTGGCATCTTCCCCCTTCCTTTCCAATCCTGATGAGTGGCCTCGGCCCGAAACATTGGTGGTCTATTCACTTCCATGGATGCTCCCCACTGCAGAGTTCCTCCAGCATTTTGTGTGTGTGCTGTTTAATGGTGTTTTTATTATTTATTCCGTTTAGGAATCTGGGTCTCACTGGCAAAGTCAGCATTTGTCGCCCATCTGTCACCGCCCTTCAGAAGGCGCTGAGTCAACTTGTTGAGCTACAACTGTCCTGCAAATAATTAACAAATCGAAGTTATCAGCAAAAAATAAATAGGCTGTTGATTTAATTAAATTCACCTCACAAAATAACTATTAAATGCTTTGAGATCAGTTGAAGTCACAGGAGCAGTCACATAAAAAGAAATGAGTTGTGATTATTGAACTGAACTGCTAACAAAAATGATTGAGACTAGAATTAGAGGTCATAGGTTAAGGGCGAATGGTGAAATATTTTAGGGGAAGAATGAGTGGTGGATATGGGTTCGATTTCAACATCTAAGAAAAGTTTGGATAATACATGGATAGGAGGGATATGGAGGTCTCTGGTCCAGGTGCAGGTCAAGGGACTAGGCAGATTAACAGCTTGATATGAACTAGATGGGTTAAAGAAACAGTTTTTTTGCTGTGGTGTTCTATGATTCTATGACTCCCACCGCCCAGGCCATGCTTTCTTCTCACTGCTACTATCAGGAAGAAGGTACAGGAGCCTCCAGACCATTGCCACCAGGTTCAGCAACAGTTATTACCCCTCAACCATCAGGCTCCTGAACCAGAGAGGATAGCTTCATTCAACTTTACCTGTCCCATCTTTGAAATGTTCCCAGAACCAATGGACTCTTCATTTCAAGTTCTCGATATTTGTTGTTTATTTATTTATTATTATTAATTCTTTTATTTTATTTTGTATTTGCACAATTTGTTGTCTTTTGCACACTGGCTGTTTGTCCATGCTGCTGGATGCGGCCTTTCATTGACCCCATTTGGTAATTGGATTTACTGAGTATGTCCATATGAGAGTAAATCTTGGGGTTGTATTTGGTGACATATTGTATGTACTTTGATAATAAATTTACTTTGAACTCTAATTCAGTTCCTCTCCCCACAGGTGCTACCTGATTTGTTGAGTATTTGCAGCACTTACAGTTTACCTTTTATATAAATCAAAGGCATTGCCAAAGTCAAAGTAAATTTATTAACAAAGTACAGTTATGTCACCATATGCAACCCTGAGATTCATTTTCTTGCAGGCATTCACATTAGATGCTTAGAAACGTCTTAGAATCAATGAAAGATCGCACCAAACAGGACGGACAAACAACCAGTGTACAAAAGACAACAAACTGTGCAAATACAAAAAGAAAAAACAGAAACAAAATAATAATAATAATAATAATAATAATAATAATAATAAATAAATAAGCAATAAATATCAAGAACATGAGATAAAGAGTTCTTGAAAGTCAGTCCATTGCTTGTGGGAACATTTCAGCATTGGGGTGAGTGAAGTTATCTCCTTCGGTTCAAGAGCCTGATGGTTGAGGCGTAACAACTGAATCTGAATTTGAATTGACTTTATTTCTTCCGTCCTTGACATACATGAGGAGTAAAAATCTTTACATTGTGTCTCCATCTGAATGTGCAATTTTCAAATTATAGCAATTTGTAATAAATGTATGTACAGTAAGAAAAGCAGCAGACCAGTCATTATAGCTGTAAAACAGGCGCAGGGCAGCTGTTCTTCAACCAGCAGGATGGTAGCAGGAAGAAGAGAGCATGGTTTGGATGGTGGGTGTCTCGGATGATGGATGCTGCTTTCCTGTGACACTGCAAGGACTCTTCCTGTCAGTTTAGCAATCGCTGCAGGTGATTTCCTTATTTACGCACCATGGAAAGCATCCTATCTGATGCATCGTGGCTTGGTACGGTGACTGCTCGGAATGAGAGGGCAAGAAACTTCAGAGAGTTGTGGACACAGCTCAACACAACACACAGTCCCACTGTTAGAACCCTACTGAACAGTTCCCTAGTGCAGTACGGTGGACTCCCAACCTCTCACTCTAACTCATTATGGCCTTGCATTTTATTGCACTTGTTCTCTCACTGTGACACTTCATTCTGCATTCTGTTTGAATGAGAGAGAGAGAGAGAGAGAGAGAGAGAGAGAGAGAGAGAGAGAGGGAGGGAGAGAGAGAGAGAGAGAGGGAGAGAGAGAGAGAGAGGGAGGGAGAGAGAGAGAGAGAAACCTTGCTCCAAGTCTTCAACCCAGTATCTCGCCATAAACCAAGTCTCACTCCGTAACCACTCACTACGGAGATTCTGCCTCCTGATCCTGCCTCCGTGTCGGAGTCCTGCACTTGGGTTCGTTATCCTGCCACGTCTATATCACAGATTTGACCCAAACAATGAATTTCACATGTCTCGATGCTCATGTGACAAATAAAGCTTCTTTCTTTACTTATTTATTGAGATACAGCTCAGGATTCAAGCCATGCCACCCTGTAACACCCAACTTAAGCTTAGTTTAATTACAGTGACCATTAGCCTACCAACCAGTATGACTGTGAGAGGAAATCAGGACACCCAAAGGAAACTCACGCGGTCACAAGGAGAACGTACAAACTCCTTGCAGACAACAGCGGGAATTGAACCAGATCACTGGTACTGTAAAGCATTGTGCTAACCACTAGGCCACCGACAAAAAAAAAATGAAGATGCTAAAAATCTGAAATAAAAGCAGAAAATGGTAGAACTACTCTGCAGGTCAGGCAGCATCTGTGGAGAAGTGCTTCCGTGGAGAACACATTAGCTTCTCTTTTCTCTCTACAGGTGCTGTCTGATGTGCTGAGAATCTGCAGCATTTCTTGTTTTTATATCTAGCTTACTTGTAAATGTCTGATCAAAATACTAACGATGCTTTCAGATTGGCAGCAAATCAGCACAAAATAATAACTGCATAAATACAAGAGATTCTGCAAATGGTGGAAATCTTGAGCAACACACACAAAATTCTGGAGGAACTCAGCAAGTCAGGTGGCATCTATTGAGAGGAGTAAACAGTCAATGTTTTGGGCTGAGACCCTTCACCAGAACTGGAAGGGAAGGGAGAAGGAGCCAGTGTAGGAAGCTGGGGGAGGGGGAAGTGGTGGTGGGAGGATAACTGATAGGTGAGGTCAACTCATCGTACCTAGCTCATCTCCTTCCTGACATTAACCTCTGCAAGTGTGATGAATGCTACACCTGCCCATTCACCACCAATCAGCGCCACAGACAGCCTTTCCAGGTGAGGCAACACATTACCTGTGAATCTGTTGGGGTCATCTACTGTTCCTGGTGCTCCCAGTACAGTCTCTTCTACATTGGTGAGACCTGACCGCAGATTGGGGGGACCCCTTTATCGAGCAACTTCGCTCTGTATGCTGCAAAAGGTGGAATTTCTCCATGGCTACCCATTTCAATTCAACTTCCCGTTCCATTTCTAACATGTTTATTCATGGCCTCCTCTTCTGCCATGATGAGGCTCCTCTCAGGGTGGAGGAGCAACATCTCATATTCCGTCTGGGTAGCTTCCAACCTGATGGCATGAACATTGATTTCTCCAGCTTCTGGTAATCTCCTCAGCTTTCCTTCTTTTTTTTCCATACTCCATTATGGCTCCCCTCTTATCTCTTCTCTTCTTCTCACCTGCCCATCACTTCCCTCTGCTGCCCCTCCTCCTTCCCTTTCTCCCATAGTCCACTTTCTTCACTGTCAGGTTCCTTCTTCTTCATCACTTTGCCCTTTCCATCTATCACCTCCAAGCTTCTCACTTCATTCTCCCTCCCCCTCATCTTGTCTCACCTATCACCAGCCAACTTTTACTCATTCCCCTCCCCTAGCTTCTTACTCTTGTTTCACTCCCCTCTTTCCAGTCCTGATGAAGGATCTTGACCTGACTCTTCATTCCCCTCCATTCCCCTGCCTGACTTGATGAGTTCTTCCAGCATTCAATAATAATGGAATCAGATTCTGGACAGGGGTAATCAATGGTGCATTCTTGTAAAAATGTACCTAGCAATCATTAATAGGGTGATTATCATTAATAAACATCTAATGTTTCTTGGACAGGGTTTGGATCCTGATGAGGAAGGCTAACAACACTTAATGCGAATAAACATCACAGTGACATCAGTTTTCCAATCAAGTACTCTGTGTCTAATGATTTTTCAGGAGAAACACTTGCTGGTCCTGTCAATATTTGGATTATTTCTTTTAATCTTTCAAAGCATTTTAAAATCTTGACTTCCACTGCACCTATCGGGATTTGCAGAAAGATAATATAAACGGAGATGAAATTACACTTGCTTGAAAGTGCTTGCCTAATTTTTGAGGCATTTTCATTAGGTGAGTGCCTACAATTTTCTGAGCACAATTACCTCTCACAGAAGTGCTATGTTAGCTGATTATTTATTACATCAAGGAGACAGGACGGACACCGAGAAAACAGACAACCAAAACCACCGTTCCTTGCTGCCTTGCACATTCTTCAACACATACAGCTCCTAAAGTCAAAAAGATTAGCTTTCTCTGTCACATGTACATCGAAGCACACTGTGAAATGGGTCCTTTGTGTTGTGACCAACACCGTCCGATGATGTGCTGGGAACAGATCACGTGTGTCACTAACACAGCACGTCCACAATTCACTAACCCTAACCTGTGCTCATTTGGACTGTGGGAGGAAACCGGAACACCTGGAGGAAACCCACGTGGTCACGAAGAGAATGTACAAACTCCTTACAGACAGCAGTGGGAATTGAACCCCAATCAGTGAACTTTGGTGCTGTAAGATGATTGCACTAACCACCACGCTACTGTACTATGTTCAAAGTTCAAAGTAAAATTATCAAAGTACAACCCAGAGATTCGTTTCCTTGTGAGCATACTCAGAAAATCTAAGAATCATAACACCCCTCTTAAATGAGGCTATTGAATATTTCCTTGGTACAATGAGATGTACTCTTGACCTCATGACCTTGCACCTTATCGTTTACCTGCACTGCACTTTCTTTATAGCTTTTACACTCCACTCTGCATTCTGTTACTGTTCTACCTTGTTCTCCCTCAATGCACTGTGTAATGATCTGATCTGTATGAACAGTGTGCGAGACAAACTTTTCACTGTATCTTGGTACACGTGACAGTAATAAAGGAATTCTATCAAGAGGTCTGCTGTATCCTGTATGGTGTCAAGCTTCTTTTTTTTTAAACTTTTTTTTATTGTGTTTTCAAATAGTTACAGAATAAAAGTGTGTGATAAAGAAAATATGTGTTACCCATCCCCCTCCCCTTAACCCCTCCCCCCTAACATCCCTATAGAAAAAAAGAAGAAAGAAAGAAAGAAAAAAAAGGAATGCCTGGATATTGGAAGATCCCCACATGCTCCATGGAGTTCATAATAACTTTAGTATATATATTTATTTCTTTCCCCAAGTAACCAATTATTTCATCTTCGGAGCACCTATATATTTAATCCTATCTTTTGTAAATAAGGGCGCCAAATTTTCAAAAATGTTTCATATTTATCTCTTAAATTATAAGTAATTTTTTCAAGTGGAATACAGCCATAAATTTCTTTCTTCCAACAATCTATACTTAAATATGTATCCGATTTCCAAGTAACTGCAATAGCCTTTTTGGCTACGGTGTCAAGCTTCTTGAGTGTTGCTGAAGCCGCACTCGTCCAGGCAAATGGAGACTGTTCCGTCACACTCCTGACATCGGCTCTGTAGATGGTGGACTGGCTTTGGGGAGGTGGGGGTTGAGTTAATCACCACAGGATTACTAGTGTCTGATCTGGGTACAGGGGTTCAGTCTCTGTGTCATCTCATGGACTCCCTTCCTAACAGACTAAAAGGTTTGCTATAAATTCCTTTAACGGTACAGGATTACAATTCTGGAACTCCTTCTCTAATAGCACTGTGGGTGTACCCACACCTCAGGGACTGCAGCGGTTGAAGAAGGCAGCAGACCAACACCTCTATAACCCTCAGGTTCGGTCAGCAGCGTCAGTCAAGGGAAGACAATCTCTCCCCTGCCAAGCGTGTGAAATCCGAGGTGCAAAGTCTCCATGTTTGTGTGGATGCTGTGTGATTTGTTCCCCTGTTACAAATCAGTACCACAAAATAACAGACAGTACATCATATGCTTTACAATTCTTAATTTAACTCATTTAACTTTAATTTAACTCCCTTCATTGGACAGCGCACATTCCAAAGCCCCCGTTACCTGTAGCCATAACCTAAAGACTGCTTCCACAGAAAGACCATTACAGTACCAGTGAAACCTTTCCCAGGTTGTTACACCTCTATCAGATCTCCCTTCAACCTTTGACACCCCAGAGAAAAGAACAAAAGTTTGTCCAACCTCTTGTAAGAGAATATGCTCTCTAATCCTTAATACTGACAATATGTTGGCCTCAATACCTCCTTATGCAACTGGATCCTCAATTTCCTCACTTGCAGAACCCAGTCAGTTCAGATTGGCAACAACATCTCCTCCACAGTGTCCACAAGGCTGCGAGCTTAGTTCCCTGCTCTAATCACTTTATACTTGGGACTGTGTTGCTAAGCGCAGCTCCAATGCCATATTCAAGTTTCTGGTAACACCACTGTCATAGGCTGAATCAGAGGTGGTGATGAACCAGCATACAGGAGTGAGAATGAAAATCTGGCTGAGAGCTGCTGCAACAACGATCTCTTACTCAGTGTCAGCAAGACCGCGGAGCTGATTATTGATTCCAGGAGAAGGAAACCCGAGGTCCGTGAGCCAGTCCTCATCAGAGGATCGGAGGTGGGGAGGGTCAGCAACTTTAAATTTCCCGGCGTTATTATTTCAGAAGTCCTGTCCTGGATCCAGCATGTAAGTACAATTACAAAGAAAGCGGCTGTGCCTCTACTTCTTCCGGATTTTGTGAACACCTAAAACTTCGCCAAACTTCTATAGATAAGTGGTGGAAAGTATATTGACTGGCTGCACCACAGCCTGGTAAGGATACACCAATGCCTGGAATGGAAATCCCTACAAAAAGTCGAGGATAGTGCCCAGACCTTCACGGGTAGAATCCTCCCCACCACTGAGCACATCGATGTGGAGCATTGGCTCAGGAAAGCAGCATCCATCACCTAGGACTCCCACTAACCAGGACATGCTGTCATCAGGGAGAAGGTAGAGGAGCCTCAGGACGCACCAGCAGGTTCAGAAACAGCTATTACCCCTCAACCATCAGGCTGTTGAACCAAAGGGGATAACTTCACTCAACTTCACATCCTAGCATTGAAATGTTGCCTCAACCTATGGACTCACTTTCGAGGACTCTTCATCTCATGTTCTCAATATTTATTGCTTATTTATTTATTGTTATTATTATTTTCCTCTTTTTGTATTTGCACACTTGTTGAACACTCAATATGGTGTGGTTTTTCGTTGGTTCTGTTATGGTTGCTACTCTGGTGGTTCTTTAAGGTTATCTTAGCCAGGGCAGGTAGTGGGGACAAGCTTTCACTATTAAATGCTGCCAATGGTGTGGGCCTCAAGTAGCCTCTGACAACTAAGTCCAGCTTCTGACCTTCACTTGTGGCTTAGCAACCAAGCCTGGCAGAACCGTTTCTACTGACAGGAGAAAAGGCAAAGGTGGAATCAGGAGATGGGCTTGTCGGCCATGGTCAGCAGCTCATCTAGAAGAAGGAAAACTTTGCTCCCAGACATCTGCTGCCTTGTGTGAAGGCTTCATGAGTAAATCCCCCCCAAAAAAATCGGGAGCTGGAGACTCCAAGGCAGTCCTACGTTGAGTTCAATGCTGCCTGGGAATGCCAGCGATTCTGCTGATTCCAATCTACATTGGTCTCTGCTGTTCCTTTGGAATCTGTTGTGTTGCAACAGCAATACAGTTCAAAGACTTACAATTACTGTAGATTACAAAAATAGAAAAATTGTGCAAAAAAAGTATAGAAGACGATAAGAGGCACATAGATCAAGTGGGCAGCCCAAGACTTTTTCTTAGAGTGGAGGTGGTAATATGAGGGGGCAAAATTTTAAGGTGATTGGAGGAAACTGATTGGGGTGATGTCAGAGGTAATTTTTCTTTACACAGTGAGTGGTGGGTGTATGGAATGAGCCTCCAGAGGTGGTGGTAGAGGCAGATACATTAGGGACTTCTAAGAGACACTTATATAGGCACATGGATTGTAGAAAATATGAAGAGCCATGTAGACGAGAAGGGTTAGGTTGACCATGGTGTCGGTTAATGGGTCAGCATAACATGGTGGGCCGAAGGGCTTGTACTGCGCTCTATTGATCTATGTTCAATGTTCTGAAAAATGAATAATGAGGTGGATTTTGTGGGTTCATGGAATCTGATGGCAAAGGGGAAGAAGTTGTTCCTGAATCAGTGAATGTGGATCTTCAGTCTCCTGTACCTCCTCCCCAATTCCCCTCCACAGTTGCTTTCTGACCTGCTGAGTTCCTCCAGCTTTTTTTTCTAACTTCTGTCCTTAGTGCATCAGCTTCATCGTTCCTTTAATTAATTAATGCCTGCTCCACCCCTCCTTCCTTCCTTCCTTTCTTTCCTGTTCTGCGCTGTTTCATTATCTAGTTCCCTAGATCTATCAAAGGTGCCTCTAAAGTTTGTGTACAGCCAATGCCCAAAGCATATTCCCCAATCGCTAGAGCAGCTTCCTTTTAATGCAAATAAGACCACTGCTCTCGCCACAAGCTAATTTCTTGAAAATTATTTCCAAGTAATTTTCAATGACATCACTAATCTCTCCCATCGGGGTGACACTGAACACCCACTTCAACTTGGCAATTAACATACAATTCACAAGGTATTGACAAAGCGACTTTACAAGTTTGATATCAAACACATTGAAAACCTAAACATTGTGCAAAAATTACAATCAGATCTCCCAAAGCAAAAACTTATGAATGTTGTTTAATTTACCTTGAAAGGGCAGAGGAAAAATTGCAGCCTTTTTCTGTGAGAATCCACATTTTTCATGAGATTTTATTAGCCAGTTAGTCTTTTCCATTCCACACATATGCTTCCAATGCAAGCATAATGCAGAGATAACTATTAACCTCATCATCCACTACCTTGATGACTCCACTGGTGCTGCTTCTTGCACCCATGTTGAGCTCGTCAATTTCATGGACTTTATCTCCAGCCTCCACCCTGTCCTTCCAAGTCTGGCACCTTTCTCGATCTTTCTCCATCTCTGGAAGACAAACTGTCAACGACATCTTTTATAAACCTACCGATTCCCACAGTTATCTGAACTATAACTCCTCCTACTCGATCGCCTGTAAAAATGCTATTCCCCTTTCTCAGTTCCTTCATCTCCACCACATCTGTTCCCAGATGAGACTTTCCTTGTGGTCTGCCAGAAACACCGTAATGAAATTCAAAACCCAAGCCGACAGCCAGGTTAATCAAAATGGCTTACAACCTGGCAAAGGACCACCTGAGAGAGGGAACACAAAGCAGCACAGGAGCTATAGGAACACACACAAAATGCAGGAGGAACTCTGCAGGTCAGGCAGCATCTATGGAAATGAATAAACAGTTAACATTTCAAGAAAAAAACCCTTCCTGAAGAAATACTGTGACAAGCTCTAATCACTACAGCCTATTAACACTGTAACAAACCCAGTCTCTACAGCTTAGTGACACTGTGACAAACCCGTTAATGTAGCGGAGGAAAGTTGGAGGATAGTCCATGTTCCAAGCCTTCAGCAGTAATGCTCCCCAGCTCTTCCTCCACTACACTGGTGACTGCATTGGTGCTGCTTCCTGCACCCATGCTGAGCTCATCAATTTCATCAACTTTGCCTTAACTTCCACCCTGCCCTAAAATTCACCTGGTCCATTTCTGACATCTCCGTCCCCTTTCTTGATCTCCCTTTCTCCATCTCTGGTGACAAACTCACCCGACATCTTTTACAAACCTACCAATTCCCACAGTTATCTTGACTTCCCACCCCCACCGCCTGTAAAAATGTTGTTCCCTTTTCTCAGTTCCATCATCTCCATTGCATCTGTTCCCAGGACACAGCTTTCCATTCCAGGACCTCTTTAAAGAATGGAGTTTCCTGTCCTCCACCCTAGATGCTCTCCTCACCCACATCTCCTCCATATCCCATACAGCTGCATTCACACCATCTCCCCACCGGCTTAACGGTGATAGAATCCCTCTTGCCTTTACCTACCACCCCATCAGCCTCCGCATCCGTGACATCATTCTCCACAACTTCCGTCATCTTCAAAGGGACCCTGCCACCAAATATATCTTTGCCCCCTGCCACCTCCACTTTCCCCACAATTTGTTCCCTCCATGATTCCCTTGTCCATTCGTCTCTCTCTGCTGCACCTGCCCATACACCTCCTCCCTCACCTCCATTCAGGGCCCCGAGCAGTCCTTCCAGGTGAGGCAACACTTCACCAGCGAATCTGCTGGGGTCGATAATTGTGTCCAGTGCTCCCGACACAGCCTCCTCTACGTTGGTGAGACCGACCATGAATTAAGGGAACTGCTTTGTTCAGCACCTTTGCTCCATCCACTAAAAGCAGCACGTCCTGGAGGCCAAACGGTTTAATTCCAATTCCCATTCCCATTCTGACGTGTCTGTCCATGGCCCCATCTTATCACAAGATGAGGCCACCCTCAGGGTGGAGCAGCAACACCTTCTATTCCATCTGGGTAGCCTCTAACCTACGAGCATGAATATCATTTTCTCCTTCCAGTAAAAAATTCCGTCCCCCTCCCTTCTTCTTCTATTCCTCACTCTGGACTTTTACCTCATCTCACCATTCCTTTCTCCCAAGCTCCACTCTCCACTCTCCGATCAGATTCCTTCCTCTCCAGCCCTTAACCTTTCCTACCCACTTGGCTTCACCTATCACCTTCTCACTAGTCTTCCTTCCCCTTCCCCCTCCTTTTTATTCTGGTATCTTATCTCCTTCCTTTTCAGTCCTGAAGAAGGGTCTCGGCCCAAAACATCGCATGTTTATTCAAGTCAAATCAAGTCAAGTCGCTTTTTATTGTCATTTCGATCATAACTGCTGGTACAGTACACAGTAAAAACAAGACAACGTTTTTCAGGACCATGGTGCTACATGAAACAGTACAAAAACTACACTGAGCTACGTAAAAACAACACAGAAAAACTACACTAGACTACAGACCTACCCAGGACTGCATAAAGTGCACAAAACAGTGCAGGCATTACAATAAATAATAAACAGGACAATAGGCACAGTAGAGGGCAGTAAGTTGGTGTCAGTCCAGACTCTGGGTATTGAGGAGTCTGATGGCTTGGGGGAAGAAACAGTTATATAGTCTGGTCGTGAGAGCCCGAATGCTTCAGAGCCTTTTCCCAGATGGCGGGGGGAGAAGAGTTTGTATGAGGGGTGCATGGATCCTTCATAATGCTGTTTGCTTTGCGGATGCAGAGTATCTGCAATGAATGAATGAATATGCAGTATTCATCTCCACAGATGCTACCTGACCTGTTGAGTTTCTCTAGAATTTTGTGTGTGTTGCTACTAATTTCTAATTCTGACTGTACTCCCAGTGGCCACTTTTGTAGGTACACCTATACACTTGCCCATTAATGTAAATATCTAATCAGCCAATCATGTGGCAGCAACTCAATGCATAAAAACATGCAGACGTGGTCAAGAGGTTCAGTTGTTGTTCAGCACAAACACCAGAAAGGGGAAGAAGTGCCTTTGAATGATTGTTGGTGCCAGACAGGGTGGTTAGAGTATCTTAGAGACTGCTGATCTCTGGGATTTTCACACACAACAGTCTCTAGAATTTGCAGATGGCATTCTAAAAGCAAAAGACATCCCATGAGTGGCAGTTCTGTAGACGAGAAAACCTTGGTCAGAGATGAATGGCCACACTGGTTCAAGCTGACAGGAAGGTGACCATAACACAAATAACCACGTGTTACAACAGTGGTGTGCAGAAGAGCACCCCTGAATGCACAACACATCGAACTTTGAAGTGGATGGACTACAACAGCAGAAGACCACGAACATACACTCAGTGGCCACGTTATTAGGTACAGGAGCTACACAATAAAGTAGTCGTTGAGTGTTTAATATGAAGGGATAAGGATACTTTAGACATATTTCCCTCTCTATCCCCAGTGAAGAGAGTATAAAATTAAACTAATTCCTTGTGAATTTCTACTTTGATGCATCAGCCAAGCATGTCAGCACTAGTGATCGGTTCTGTCGGGGGTTTGGTGTGATATGTGCTGTCAGCAAAATTTACACAGTACCAGTACTCTGGAGAAGATCTCGCCTGTCTGACAATTGAGCTGAGGTCAGTCACACCCACTGGGGAACTGATCCAGATATTTGTAGTCACCAACGTCAAAATAGACTCTGGTGCAGTAACATCAAGGGCCAGGCACTTTTGTCAAGAGAAATAATTTGAAATGCAAGCTAAAACTGCTTACAAAAAAACTTAATCATGAAAAACTGATATATTTTCCACAATAAAGGTTCAAATCTATGAATTGCCTTATTCAAATACTGACTTTGATGCTATGATTTAGAGCATCCCAACATATTACATCACTGTGCGGTGGGGCTACAATTGCCCGACACTGTTGAGGACATATATGCAGAAAGGTGCCAGAACAGGCCAGCAATATCATGAAGAATTCCACCCGCCCTGTCCTGTTCCAATCAGGGATGAGGCGACACAGCATTCACGCCAGGACCACCGGACTCAAAGACCATAACTGGTCCATTGTGTTTACTCCGCCATGGGTCATTTATTATCCACACAACCCCACTCTCCTACCTTTGCCCCTGTAATCTTCTGATGCCCTTATCATGAGCTTATCAACATCTGCTTTAAATTTACCAAATGACCTGCCCTTCACAGCTGCCTATAGCAAAGAATTCCACAGATTAATCACCCTCTGGCTAAAAAAAAATCCTTCTCATCTCTGTTCTAAATTGATATTCTGAGGTTGTGCCCACTGGTCCTAGACTCACCCACTATAGGAAACATCCTCTCCACATCCACTCTATCTAGACCTTTCAACATTCAATAGGTCTCAATGAGATCCTCCCTTCATTCTTCTAAACTCCAGCGAGGACAGGCCCTCAAATGATCCTCCTACGTTAACCCTTTCATTCCCTGGTGCACATCCTCTGGACCCTCTCTAATGCCAGCACACCCTTTCCCCCAAAACCAAAACTCCCCTCAAGCTGTCACTCATTAGCCCACCTGCCCACTCCCCACTACATACCCATCAGCAGCTCCTCTCCACAGCCCCTCAGTACCTGTCATCCCACCCCACACACTGCTGCTTCACGTTTCCACTCCATACTTCATCCCTACACTGACACAGTCACTTGCTACCGTGTTTTCATATACCCGCTGCTACCTAGAAGAGTTCCTCTTGCCAAAAGTCACTTTGTCACTTTATCACTTCCTGTCAGTCACCTTATGTTCAGATGCTCCTGAACCTAATGTCACTTCATGTACATACAGTCAGTCTGTTATATAAGCTAATCGCACGCATTTATATTTGCTGGGTTTTTATTTCATTCTTTATGCTTATTACATTTTTTTTGTGCTGCATCGGATTTGGAATAACGATCATTTCATTTTCCTTTACACTTGTGTACTGAAGAATGACGATAAACCATCTTGAATCAGTTACAGCCTTGATTGACTTTTGGCCCCATCTCCTCCATTAGTGGAAGCTGCAGAGATTTTAACGATGGCTCAGCCCTAATCGGCTGGGAAAAATGAACTGATGTAGCAATGGCTGCAGGCTAGAGTAATTAGGAAGAATAGAACTGACCTAGACTCACAACGTTACTGTTTGCCTGCGGCCGAACATTGCTTCAAGCACCATCAGCCGCGGCCGAGATACATCCCATCACCATCTGCTGTAGTGCAGTAGTGTCATTTCCAGTCGAGAGTGATGCTTTCCTGAGGGGTTGTCTCCCAGGTGGCTGTAGCGGCTGATCCAAGCACAATCCTGCCCCCCTTCGCCACTTGCTGATCGCCACACGACTTCATCCGGGATTTAGGGTGGGTTTCCCTTAATGGAGAACGCCTGTGCCTCACTTTGTTCAATGTGCACAGGCAGACACCACATGGTCCTTGACAGATCGGGGTTAGGGCTCAGTGACGTGGAATGCAAGGTGACTGGGGACCTTTCACTGCTGCAGCCTTCCGCCACCTTCTCTGCCATTGTGATGGGTCAGCTCCACCATTAACGAGGCCGTATCCTCATGATTAGCACCTCCATCACTCTGTCAATGTCTCCGTCACTCTTTCATAACCTCCCTTGCGCGGTCAGCTTCTCAATCCCTCTGTCAAGTCGTAACACTCACCCTGGTCCAGCGAGGATTTTAGGTCTGGTTTATGTTTTCGGTTTATAACAGTCACATATATTAAGCTACAGTGAAAAGCTTGTCTTGCCTACTGTTCATAGAGATCAGTGTGCATTGAGGTAGAACAAGGTGAAACAATAACAATGCAGAATAAAGTGTAACAGCTACAGACAACGTGCAGAACAGGCGAATAATAAACTACAAGATCATAATGAGGTAAAGAGTCCATCTTATCACACTAGGAACAATCAAGAGTCATATAATATTGGGGATAGAAGCTGTCCTTGAGCTTGGTGGGTCGTGCTTTCAGGCTTTTCTATCTTCTGCCCTTTGGGAGAGGGGAGAAGAGAGAATATCTGGAGTAGGTGGGGTCTTTGATGATGCTGGCTGCTTCACTGAGGCAGGGAAGTGTAGACAGAGTCCAGGGAGGGGAGGCTGGTTTCAATGACGTTTTGAACTATGCCCACAACTCTCTGCGGTTTCTTCTGCTCGTGTGCAGAGTAGCTGCCGAGGCACGTTGTGATGCATCCAGACAGGATACTAACAACGGCGCACCAAAAAAAAATTGCTAAGAGGCAACGGGGACATGCTGAAATTCTTTAGCCTCCTGAGCATGTAGAGGTGCTGGTGAGCTTTCTTGGCTGTGACACTGTGGTTGGGCCAGGACAGGTTATTGGTGACGACCACACCCTGGAACGTGAACTCAACAAAGCTGCCACATGGGACCGTGGGCAGCGCAGTGGCACAGAAACATTGTCCCACAGAGCGAGAGACTCGTCTGAATGTGCAGTTTGCACAAGTTACCCAGGCCCTGCCTTCTTCCCAAGTCACTGAGCTGGTGGGCTCTATGTCGACTGCGGGTTACCCTCAGTGTGGCGAATCTGGGGGAAGGTGATGAGAATGGAGAGAGATTTCTAAAAAAAAAGCATCAATATAGAATTAAAGATTATATTCCATCTGGGTATCCTCCAACCTGACAATCTGATGGCATGATCATCAATTTCTCTTTCTGGTAAAATTCATTCCCCCTTCCCTCTTCCTTTTTGTCTCCACTCTGGCCTCTTACCTCTTCTCCTCACCCGCCTATCACCTCCTCCAGTGCTCCTCCTCCTCCCCTTTCTCCTGTGGTCCACTCTCCTCTCCTACCAGAACATTTCTTCTCCAGCCCTTTCTCATACACCAGGCTTCACCTATCACCCCCCCCCCCCACAAGCTATCTTCCTTCCCCTCCCCCTCACCTTTTCATTCTGGCGTCTTCCCCCTTCCTTTCCAGTCTCCATGAAAGGTCTCGGCCCGAAATGTCAACTGTCTATTCATATCCACCTCACGCTGCCTGACCTGCTGCATCACTCCAGCGTTTAGTGTGTGTTGCTAAAGATTTGCTTTGCTTGTTACCTGTATGTCAAAGCATCAAGACACACACGCAGTGTTCGCAACAGTCGGAATGTGTGCTGGAGGCAGTCCACAAGTGTCGCCATGCTCACTAACGCTTACTAACTCGGGAGGTGGGAGGAAAGCAGAGCATCCAGAGGAAACCCACACGGTTGTGGGGGGAAATGTACCAACTCCCTACAGAGAGTGGCAGGAATTGCACCCCATTTGCCAGCACTGTAAAACATTACACTACTGTGCCGCCCACCATATCAATGGCTCAATGGGTGGGGGGGGGGGGGTCGATGATCAGAACAGACTTACTGTTTTACTGTTCCATATCCCTCTATGATTCTATGACCACCTACAAACTAAAGAGCATATAATGGGCCAAGCAGTCCCCAAACTAGCAGGTCAAATCAAACCTCCACAGTGCCAACACAGTGATGTCATTCCCAACACACGTTGGTGGACAACCAGTGGGAACAGGAGAAAGAGATTCGAGCGCCATCATCTCACCCACCCGACTGATGACATGGCTGGGAACACTGCAATGACAAGACAGAGTGGCTGTTGAAGGCTTCACTCTAGGATACACTGCTCCTCCGATCAACACTAGGCAGAGCGACAGTCACATCTCAGCCATAGGAATCTCTCAGCTTCCTGCCGCAAGGGCTCCATGGTAGGTTAGCGGTTAGCATGATGCTATTACAGCTCTGTAAGGAGATGGCATGATCACCCTATTACAGTGTAAGTTTCCTACAGGTGCTCTGGTTTTCTCCCACATTCCAAAGATGTACTGGTTAGTAGATCATTGTAAATTGTCCCATGATTAGGCTACAGTTGAGTTGCTGGTGGTACGGCTCAAAGGGCCTATTCCACACTGCATCTCTAAATAAGATTTTTTTAATTTAAAAAGCTGTGTGTTCAAGCTGAACTCCAAATCCGTGTTTGCAAACAGATTGGCTGAATAACTCCTGTCGCTTTATTACAAGTACTGATTTTGCCGAAAATTAGTTTGGCCAGGGTTCATGGAAAGTGCTGCTTTGGGCACATACATTAGAGACATTCAGGACAGACTTAGACGGGCACATGTATAACAGAAAACTTGAGGGTTAGAACATAAGAATATAAGAACATAAGAAACAGCAGGGTTAGATTGATCGTAGAGTAGATTAAAAGTTTGGTGGAACATCTTGGGCCAAATGGCCTGTGCTGTACTATACTGTTCTATGTTCCATAGTCATCACCCACTAAGAACCTGTTATCATTAGAAATAAAAACCACCTATCTGCTATTTCTGGGAGACTGCAGTGTCCACAGTTTCTAATGTATATTAACTGGAATTCCAAAGCACCAAACTATCTATAAAACCAGGGATGCGCAGTAGCGTAGTGGTTAGCGCAGTGCTTTACAGCGCCAGCTTCCGGTGATCGGGAATTGATTCCCGGCACTGTCTGCAAGGAGTTTGGACCTTCTCACTGTGTTTCTTCTGGGTGCTCCAGTTTCCACCCATATTCCAAAGGTTAGGATTAGTAAGTCGTGGGCATGCTATGTTGGTGCCAAAAGCAGGGCCACACTTGTGGCCTAATTCTGATTTGATATCTCATGCTTTTATATTGGTGACTATGGAGCCAGCTGTAGGTCCATAGATACCCTTTCCTGAATGTCATCAGGAAGCTAGCTGGGGTTTTTATGACACACTATTAGTGAGGACAAGTTGTTGCTCCAAATTATCAGCAGAATTTAAATTACACAGCTGCCCTGGTGGGATTTGAACCCTGGACCTTGGATTATTAGTCTGATAATTTAAACACTGAGACACCACTATTACTAGTGACTGAAGAAAGAATCAATGATTGATGACAACAGGTTCAGGCTGAGACATTGAAAATTGGATTGTTGGCTTCACTCAACCTTTTCTAAAGGATTCAGGAAATTCCCTTGATCACAAATTAAGGATGTGCAGTGTGTCCCGTACCTGACTGCTGTCCTTAAACAGAGCAATGGGGGGGGGGGGGGGGGGGATTGGAGACAAGGTGAACTGGGATTGGATGATCAGATGAAAATGTTCAAGGAGGAAAAAGAAACAGGGACTTAGCAAAGCGGGCGGGGGCATGGGGGTGGGGTAAATGCTTGAACATCGAGCTGAGTATTCCCAGAGAGCGATTTAATTTAATTTAATCCTTAATTCTTTTTCAACTTTAAAGATACAGTACAGTAACACAGCAACAAGCCTCTGCCGCCCAGTTACGCTTACGTGATCTATTAAGCTATTAACCCGTACATCGCTGGAACGTGGGAGGAAACTGGAGCACCTGGAGGAAACCCACGTGGTCACAGGGAGAATGAACAAACTCCTTACAGACAGCGGCAGTATTGAACCCAGGTTCCTGGCGCTGTAATAGTGTTATACTAACTGCTGCACTACCGTGCCACCCAAACAAAAGGTCAAAACCTAGGACTGAACCAAGGACCTCTAAACCTTCAGGCTAATGCTCTCCCAACTGAGCTATTTCAGCTCCCACAGTAGTTGTAGGATGTTGATTTTAGAGGAAGCATTGGTGAGGCCTCACTTGGGGTATTGTGAGCAGTTTTGGGCCCCTTATCTAAGAAAGGATGTGCTGACACTGCTGACAGTTCAAAAGAGGTTCACAAAAAATGATTCCAGAATTGAAAGGCTTGTCATATGAAGAGCACCTGATGGCTCTGTTCCTCCGCTCACTGGAACTCAGGAGAATGAGGGATGGTCTCATCGAACACTCTCAAATGTAGAAAGGCCTCCGTAGAGTGGATGGGGAGAGGATGTTTTCAATGGTGGAGGAGTCAAAGAGCAGAGGACAACACCTCAGAATAGAGGGGCATCTTTTTAGAACGGAGGTGAGGAGGAATTTCTTTAGCCAGGCGGCGGTGGTGAATCCATGGAATTCATTGTCACAGGCAGCTGTGGAGGCCAAGTTATTCAATATGTTTAAGGCAAAGGTTGATAGATTCTAGATTGGTCAGGGCATGAAGGGATATGGGGAGAAAACAGGAAATTGGGTCTGACAGGGAAAATGGATCAGCCACAATGAAATGGCAGAGCAGACTCGATGGTCAAACGGCATCATTCTGATTGTATACCTCATGGTCTTATGAATCCCAATACAATGAATTTTACAACACAGAAACAGGCCATTCAGCCCATCATGCCCATGCCTACCATTGCACCCATATACAGTAAACCCTTTTACACACATTCAATCAGTAGTCTTCTGCACCTTGATGACTCAAGTTATTGTCCAGGTGCCTTCTAAATGTTGTGATAGCCTCTGCTTTCGCCACCTCCTTGGGCAGAGTATTCCACATCCCAGTGTCCCCCAATATGAAAAATATCCCCTGAGTAAACCCAAGAGATTCTGCAGATGCTGGAAATCCAGAGTAACATGCACGAGTTGCTGGAGGAACCCAGCAGGACAGGCAGTGTCTACAGAGAGGAATAAACAGTTGACATTTCGGGCTGAGTCTTCAGGACTAGAAGGGAAGGGAGAAGAAGCCAGAATAAGAAAGTGGGGAGGAGAAAGATTACAAGGTGATAGGTGAGGGGGAAGGTAGGTGGTTGAGGGAGGGGGTGAAGTAAGAAGCAGGGAGGGGCTAGGTAGAAGAGGTAGAGGGCTGGAGAGGAAGGAAACTGATAGGACAGTGGACCATGGGAGAAGGGGAAAGAGGAGGGTCGCCAGAGGAGCAGGGAGGAGGATACTTCCTGCAGATTGGTCTCACCTCAAAACAATACCCTTTTGTCTTAGGAAACTCCACCGAGGGAGAAAGATTCCTTATCTATACTTCTCATAATTTTGTATTTCCCTATCAGTCACTCTTCAGCCTCCTCAGCTCAAGGGAAACATCCAATCTCTTTCATCTCTCCTTCTATCTGAAATGCTCTGTTCTGGAGAGGTAAATCTCCTCTACACCTTTTCCAACTCAATCTCATCCTCCCCCTAGCTTGATGACCTGATCTACACCCAATCTCTGAAGAGTTTTGACCTGATGCGTCAGCTGCTCATTCCACTCTACGAACGCCACTTGATCTGCTAAATTCCTCCAGCAGATTATTTTCGTACAGTGGTAAATCCGAGGTAGATGGGATTTATATGCAGCGAGTGGTGTGAACACGGAGTGGTGGTAGAGGCAGATACCTTAGGAACATTCAAGAGGCTCTTAGATAGATATATGGATGACAGAAAAATGGAGAGCTACATGAGAGGGAAGGGTTAGATTGATCTTAGAGTAGGTTAAAGGTTGGCACAACATGATGGGCTGAATGGCCTGTATCAAACTGTAGTATTCTGTGTTCCATGTTCTAATGTAGTTGCCTCAACCATTTCCTCTGGCAGCTTGTTCCACACACTTGCCACCCTCTGGGTGAAAAATGCAGCCCCTGTTTTCTATTAAACTGCTCCCCTTGAACCTATCTCCTCTGTTTCTTGATTCCTTGACTCTTGGAAAAAGGATCTAAGCTCCTCCTGATTTTACACACCTCCATAATATCACCCCTCAGACTCCTAGACTCCAGTGAAACCAGTCCCAACCTGTTCAACCTCTTTCCATAACTCAGTCTCTCAAATCCTAGCAACATCCTTGTTAATCTCCTCTGCACCCTTTTTCCAGCTTAATGCCATCTTTCCAACAGCACGGTGACTAACACTGAATGCAATATTCCAAAGATCAACTACACACTTACACTTCACCTATATTCATATTTCAAAGTGTTTGTTGATAATTTTTAACTTTTGTTTTCCAAATTAGTACTAAATTATAAAATGTTTAAGTGTTCATTGTAAAATGTTTCCAATAAAGAGCCCCTGGCATTACTGGAAAGATTCTAGCATGGACAAAATAGCGGCTGATTGGCAGGAGGCAAAGAATGGGAATAAAGGGAGCCTTTTCTAGTTGGCTGCCGGTGACTAGTGGTGTTCCACAGGGGTCTGTGAGAGAATCAATCCTTTTTACATTATATGTGAATGACAGAATTGATGACTTTGTGGCAATGTTTGCAGATGATACAAAGATAGGTGGAGGGGCAGATAGTTTTGAGGAAGTAGAGACACTGTAGAAGATCTTAAGACAGATCAGGAGAATGGGCAAAGAAGTGGCAGAGAGAATACAGTGTTGGGAAGTGTATGGTCATGCACATTGGTAGTAGAAATAAAAGGGTGGACTATTTTCTAAATGGAAAGAAAATTTAAAAATCTGAGATACAAAGGGACTTGGGAGTCCTTGTGCAGGATTCCCTGAAGGTTAATTTGCAGGTCAAGTCTGTGGTGAGGAAGGCAAATGCAATGTTTGTATTCATTTCAAGAGGACTAGAAAATAAAAGCAATAATGTAATGGTGAGGCTTTATAAAGAAAGGATGTGCTGACATGAGACAGGGTTCAGAGAAGGGTCACAAAAATGATTCCAGGATTGAATAGCTTGTCATATGAAGAGTGTTTGATGGCTCTGGGCCTGTATTCACTGGAATTCAGAATATTGAGAGGTGACCTCATTGAGATCTATCATATTTTGAAAGACCCTGATAGAATGGATGTGGAGAGAATGTTTCCGATGGTGGGGTAGTCTAAGATCAGAGGATACAGCCTCAGGATGGGGGGGGGGGCATTCTCCTCAATGGAGATGAGGAGGAATTTCTTTAGCCAGAGAGTGGTGAATCTCTGGAACTCTTTGCCACAGGCAGCTGTGGAGGCCAAGTCATTAGGTATATTTAAAGCAGAGGTTAACACAGGCATGGGCAAACTACGGCCTGGGGGCCATATGCGGCCTGTTAAGTTTTTTAATCCGGCCCGCAGAACTTGATGAAATTATATTAATAAACCTTGTTAACGTTTTTTTCCCTGCAATTCTGGCGTTTTCACCACAACAAAACTAAATCCAGACTTTGATGCGCTGGCTAAAAAGTGAGACCAACAACACTGGTCCCACTGAAATTAAAAATAAGTTTCTTCGTTGTGTTATGTAAAAAATGCATTTGAAAATATTTTTTTCAATAAGCCTTACATGTTACATGTCATTTCTGTTAAGTGATGTACATGAGTAGTGCGCAGGTGCACGTACGTTCTCAAAATAAAAAATGCGCTCCAGATCAAATAACGCGCTCCGCATACTGGCGCGCTGTCACTGTTCTGTCCTTGTGCTGGTCGTTGTTGAGTTTTGGCACAGGGGACAATTGAATAAGAAGGAGCAGGACAAGTAGACCTGCATCTCCTACCGTTTTTGAAATAAAGACAGTCAGGAGAAGAGTGATGATGATAATATCTTGAAGGATAACAGAATTTTCAGTGCTTTAAAATAATAACTGTTACTATTAAAAAAAGCTGTATTTTATTCATTTAATTTTCAGTGTTTTAAAAGTCATTTCAATAAATAGCTAAATACCATGGGACTTCAAAGACAGATATTTTGTTGTAATGCATTTGTTCATTTTCAATTGAAATTAAAGCACATGTTTTCTACATATCCCATGATATTTTATTTTCTCTTATGAGGTGTATTACCAAAACACTCCGTCCATCTGTTCCTGGTCCGGCCCCCCTGTCAAATTTTAGAACCCTTTGTGGCCCACAAGTCAAAAAGTTTGCTCACCCCTGGGTTAACATATTCATGATTAGTCAGGGCTTGAAGGGATACAGGGAGAAGGCAGGAGATTGGGGCTGGGATGGAAAATGGATCAGCCATGATGAAATGGTGGTGCAGACTCAATGGGCCAAATGGCCTAATTCTGCTCCTATATCTTCTGGTCAATATTTCTGTGTCAGAAGCCTTGAGAACTGGAATTGGTTTATTAGTGTTACATGTACTGAGATACATTGCATATTGTTCATACAGATCAGATCATTACACAGTAGACTGAGGTAGAATAAGGTAAAACAATAACAGAATGCAAAATGAATTGTAACAGTTACTGAGAAAGTGCAATGCAGGCAAATGATAAAGCACAAGAAAATAACAAGGTCAAGAATCATCTTATACAAGGCAACTATTTAACTGTCTTCTAACAGTGGGGTAGAAGATGCCCTTGAGCCTGGTGGTAAATGCTTGCAGGCTTTTGTATCTTCTGCCTGGTGGAAGAGGTGAGAAGAGAGAATATTTAACGGTGTTGCGTGACGTCAAAACCAAAGGCATGGCTCTATTATCACCATGGGCCTTCCCAGCAAGAATCTACGTGACCTGAGTTTGTTGCACAGAGTCGTAGCATTGTTTGTGGACAATTCAATCCAAGTGACTCCAGGATTGCAGGTTTATCCTGACAGATCCAAGGTCGGTCACTGTGGATGAGTGAGGTATGAGGGCAGAATCAGAAACACTTTATTATCACTGTCATGCAGTATACCGTGAAGTTTGTTGTTTTATGGCAGCAGCACAGTGCAGTTTGTAAAAGTTACTATAAATTACAGTAGGAAATATATATAAAAATTAAATTAAATAAGCAGTGCAAAAAGAGGGTGGCAGGGTAGAGATATGTCTCTACCAAAAGAGGCGTAACACTTTCCTCTGTACACTAGCCAGCAGGTCACCCTTGGGCAAGGTGCAGCAACTGCTTAGCCACCTGATCAGGAGGTGGATGGTCATATGAGCAGCTGGTGCATATCACAAGTCCTGGTTATGTGACCACTGACATCAGGCAGACAGTCTCTGAAGAGTATCGGTAATGGCTGGGGTCACCCGTCTTGTAAAGACATTGCCCAGAAGATAGCCATGGCAAACCACTTCTGTGGAAAAAATTGCCAAGAACAATCATGGTCGTGCAAAGACCATGATCACCCACATCATACGACACGGCTCATAATGAACAAATGAGTACAAAAAGAGAACAAAAATAATGAGGTAGTGTTCAAAGGTTCATTGTCTGTTGAGAAATCCGATGGCAGAGTGGAAGAAGTTGTTCCTAAAAAGTTGAGTATGCATTCAGCCTGCTGTATTCCCTCTTAGATGGCAGGAAAGAGAAGAGGGCGTGCCCTGGGTGGTGTTTGCCACATTTTTGAGGGATCACCTTTTGAAGAGGTCCTAGATGCTGGGGAGGGTAATGCCCATGTTGGAGCTAGCTAAGTTTACAGCCCTTTACAACTTCTTCCGATTCTCTGCGTTGGAGCCCCCGTACCAGCTGATGAGGCAACCGATCAGAATGCTCTCCCCGGTACATCTGTGAAAATTTGCTGGAGTCTTTGGTGACATACCAGATCTCCACAAACTCCTACTCAAATATACTTACTCTTGTGCCTTCTTCGTAATTGCTTCAATGTGTTGGGCGCAGGATTAGTCTCCAGAGATGTCGGTGACCAGGAACTTGACACTGCTCACCCTTTTCACTGTTGATCCCTCAGTGTGACAGTGCGTATGGGTACCTGAAGATCCCAGCTAGCAGTAAAAAATTTCCAAGAGGATCATCAGGGTCTCCCTCCCACCTACTTGTGTGATTTACCAGGAGTGTTGTAGACAAATGGCCCAAAGCATTGTTGAGGATCCCTTCCACCATTCCCACAATCCCTCTGACCCACTACCATCAGGAAGGAGGTACAGAAGTATCAGGACTAGGACTGCCAGACTGGGTAACAGCTTCTTCCCTCAGGCTATGAGACTACTCAATACCCTGCCACCTCGAAGGTCTCATCACTGGGACAGTGAGCTGTTTACTGTTCACCTGTCCTGCACTTTATTACATGTATTTTGAATAATATTTTATTAACTTAATTAAGCTTGGTGAGCAGAAACATTTCTTTCATTGGGTTGTATATATGTATAGTCTGATTACAATAAACCTGATCTCCAGGCCATTACTGGACACACTGAGAAAGCCTCTTGCCACTCGCAAACCAGCCACCTACACACACAGCTGATTCACGAGGAGGTGACTTCACCAAAGTTCAACAAGACTCCAATCAATCTCTCGATGACAGAAGGAACTTGCAGATGTTTGAAATTAAAACATTTCAAACTGCCTGGTTTACTCCTGAAAAATTGCCCTGCATTTATTTCAAGCATTGTTATTCTGAAAGATCGAGACCAATCAGAAGCTGAATTAGAATTCCCTTCCTTGCCGCAGAGCTCTCCGAGTCAGATAGGCGTCAGTGAATGAACTCTGAGCAGTGACTCCATCAAACTTTACCCTGTGCAGTTATTGGCCAGGCATTTATAATACCATATAACATCGGAGCAGAGTTAGGCTATTCAGCTCATCGAACCTGCTCCGCCCTTCCATCGTGGCTGATTTTTTTTTTATCCCTCCCAAACCCATTCACCTGCTTTCTCCCCATAACTATTGATGCCCTGACTAATCAAGAACCTATCAACCTCCGCTTTATATATACCCAATGACTTGGCCTCGACAACCATTTATGCAATGCCTTCCACTGATACACCACGCTAAAGAAATTCTTCCTCATTTCAGTTTTAAAGGGACATTCTTCTATTCTGAGGCTGTGTCCTCTGTTCCTAGACCCCCCCCCCCCCCCGACTATAGGAAACATCCTCTCCACATCCACTCTGTCTAGGCCTTTCAATATTGGATGCACCATCTCACTGAAGCAAACAATTCAAAGAGGAGGTAGTCAGGGAGCAACTGTGGAGGGAAAGGAACAATTGATGTTGTTGATTGAAAGCCTTCATTAGGTTTCTTGATGGCTGTATGGAGGACTGATTCCAGGTGAAGGGTGCACCTGATATGTTTTGATGTCCATTTCTCTCCACTGTCCTCAATGGTGGGGAGGGTTCTGCCCATGATGGAGCTGGCGTAGTCTTCAACCCTCTGCAGTCTCTTATGATCCTGAGCATTGAACCCTTCATACAACCAGTCAGAATGCCCTCCTCTCCCACCAGCACATCCTTAATTAGCTGTTAACACAAAGTATGCATGTTCAATGTTCAAAGTTCAAAGTAAAATTTATTATCAGTGTACATACGTGTCTCCACATACAACCCTGAGATTCTTTTCCTGCGGGCATATTCTGGCAGAGTGAGGAACTTTGATGATGGAAGCTGCTCTCCTACAATAGCATTTCATGTAGATGTGCTCAGTGGCTGGGAGGGCTTTGCCCATGATGTACTGGGCCCAATCCACAGCCTTTTGTAGAATTTTCCACTCAAATGCACTGGTGTTCCCATAATGTACATATGTGCCCAAATCCGAAGTGTAAAGGAGTGGGCTGGACAAATCCCAAAATTGTCTTCTCCCTTCCCCCCCCCCCCCAATTAATAAAATGATGCATGGGCTAAAATGAAGAAATCAAAGGCAAATGCCAGCACTAACCCTAATCTGATATCAAGAGCCTTGGGCCAGAGATCTGAGAACAAGGAACGAAAATGCAATCACATCTCAGCGATTGATAGCTATTCTTGCTGTTTTCAAACTGTTTACCCTAGGCACCTGATTAATAGGAACTGAAATCAAAGTGGCTCTGTGGTTTTGTGGATCTAACGTCAGAAGACATCTCTGGTAACATGCCTGTTTCTGTCCTGTCAGCTGGCCACTGAGGAAGTCAGCTGCTGACCCCCCGGGACAAGGGAAGCAGCTCCTGCCATTTATGTAATTTTGCATTTAAGCACGGAAGCAGATGGTCATTTTTGGCCTTGAGAGATAAGGAGTTTAGAATGGCATGGTAGCATAGTGGTTAGAGTAACACTATTACTGTGCGAGTGACCTGGGTTCAATTCCCAGCATTGCTTGGAAGGAGTTTGTACGTTCTCCCTGGGTTTCCTCCAGGTGCTCCAGTTTCCTCCCACAGTCCAAAGACATTTGGGTTAGTAAGTTAATTAGTCACTGGGGTGTTGGACGAGAAGGGCCTGTTACCGTGCTGAATCTATAAAGAAATTAATCTTCCCTCGAGTCAAAGAGCTATACAGAAAGGGAACAGGCTCTTTGGCCAACTCACCCATGCCAACTGAAGTGCACACCGGAAATGGTCCCATTCTCCTGCATTTGACCCATGTGCCTCTTTAGCAAGGGTTCTGGCTTGTGATTCACAAACCCCTTGTTTAATGGCATTGGTCCATGACATCAAAAAGGTTGGGAGCCCCTGGTCTATACCCTTCCTATCCATGAACCTATTCAAATGCCTTTGAAACTCGGTAATTGTACCTGCTTCCTCATGCTCATTTCACATATCCACAACCCTCTGCATAATAAACCATGATTGTTCGGGCAACGTCAGACACAGACTTATACAGTTTAAAACAATACATAGACTCCATTATTCCAAAGAAAAGTTGCACAGCTTCTATCCTGATGTTTCACCAGTTTGTAATAGATGTAAATCTGAGAACAGTAACTTGTCACATTCATTCTGGTCATGTTGTAAGCTTTACACATACTGGAAAAGCATTTTTCACTGTTTCTCTGAGGCTCATGGGAAGCGGTGGGAACCAGACCCGCTCATCGCCATCCTTGGAGCAACAAGCTCCCTATCTTCAGCCAATAAGTATGAGAAAATGGCTGTATTGTTTGGGATGGTGATTGCTAAGAAGTTAATCCTGCAAATGTGGAAAATGGACTCTGTGCCTACATACAATCTGTGGCTGAGAGAACTGGCAAATACTTTACATTTGGAGAGACTGAGACTATGTAATGAGGACGGAGGGGACATCATTGAAAGGATATGGGGCCCTGTATTGGATTTTCTTATGGGGTGAGGACTGAGGCTTTTTTTTTGGTGCGGTGCACCTCTGCTGTGTACGTTTACTTTTGCCTTTATATTATTCTCCCTTTTGCCGCTCAGTATTTAATTTGATTTTGTTATGGTTGTGGTTTTTGTGGATGCGCTGTTTTTTGTTGTTGTTTGTAGAAAAAAAAGAATTAAAAATATATTTGAAAAAATAATCTAAAAAAATAAACCTGCCCCTCACATCCCCTTGCACAACATGGATTTTTGAATTATATTTATTCACTTATTTATGGTAATATTTTGTTTTACACGCTGTGTGCGATGTATGTTTTGTGTGTGCACCATGATCCTGAGGAATGTTGTTTCATTTGGTTGTACATATGTACAGTCAGATGACAATAGGCTTGAACTTGAATTTGAATATGATCTTAAATCTTTCCCCTCTCACCTTAAACTTGTGCCTTCTAGTTTTAGATTCCTCTACCCTGGGAAAAAGACTGTGGCTATCTACTTTACTTATGTCCCTCCTGATTTCATAACCTTTTATAAGGTCACCCCTCATTCTCTTTCACACCAGGAGAAAAGTCCCACCTAGTCAATAGATCTAGTCCTCCTGTCCCAGCAACATCCTTGTGAACCTATTCTGCAGACTCTCTATCTTAGTCATATTCTTACTGAAAAGATTTAATGATGTTTGGAAATATGCGTTACTAAGTTTGCAGAAGACATGGAGGTTGATGGAGTTGTGGATAGCGTTGAAGATTGTCCAAAGTTAAAACAGGACTGAAAGGATGCAGAGCCGGGCTGAGAGCTGTAAAATGGAATTCAATATGGAAAAGCGTGAAATGATTCACTTTGGAAAGTTGAATTTGATGGTAGAGTTCTTTGCAGTGTGGAGGAACAGAGGGATCTTGAGGTCCATGTCCATGGGTCCCTTGGACTTGCCTCGCAAGTTGACAGGGTGGTTAGGAAGGTATAAGGTGTATTGGCCTTCATTAGTTAATTGATTGAGTTCAAGAGCCGTGAGGGTATATTGCAGCTCTATAAAACCCTGGTTAGACCACCCTTGGAGTATTGTGTTCAGTTCTTGTCACTTCATTAGAGGAAGGATGGGGAAGCTTTAGGGATGGTGCAAAGAAGATTTACTGGGATGCTATCTGGATTAGAGAGCATGTCTTATGAGAAACAGTTAAATGAGCTAGGGCGTTTCTTTTCGGAGCAAAGGACTATGTAAGGTGATTTGATAGAGGTGTACAAGATGATTGAACAGCTAGGGACCTTTTCTCAGGGTGGAAATAGCTAATACAACTGGGCATAATTTTAAGATGATTGGAGAAAGGTATAGGGGGTGTCAGAGGGAGCAGTTTTTACAGAGAGTGGTGAGTGCATGGAATGCGCTGTCAGGGATGGTGGTAGAGGCAGATACATTAGGGACATTTAAAAGACTCTTAGATGGGCACATGCACAATAGAAAAATGAAGGTCTATGTAGGAAGGAAACATCAGATTGATTTTGGATAGATTAAAAGTTGGGGACATCATCATGGGTCAAAGGGCCTGTATAGTTCTGTGCTGTTCAACGTTCACTTGTCTGAGTTAAATTCGATCTGCTATTCCTTGGCCCATTTTTGCTGTTGATCCCATTCCTGTTGTAACCTTAGACAACCTTTTCAAACGTCCACCACACCGTCAACTTTGGTGTCATCCAAACTTACTAAGTATGCCAGCCACATTCTCATCCATATCATTAATACAGATAACAAACCTCAGTGGTCCCAGCACTAACCCCAGTGGCTCACCATTAGTCACAGTTCATAGACACAAGAACTGCTGCAGATACTGAAAATCTTGAGCAACACACACAAATGTTGGAGGAACTCAGCGAGTCAGGCAGCATCTATGGAGGGGAATAAACAGTTGACATTTTAGGCCAAGGCCCTTCATTAGGACTGGAAAGAAAGAAGGCAGAAGCCAGAAGGTGGGGGGAAGGGAAGGGGGCCATGCGAGAATGATATAGGGTGAGACCAGGGTGAGGGAGGTGCGATGAAGTAAAACGCTGGAAGGTGTGATGAAGTAAGAAGCTGGGAGGTGGAATGAAGTAAGAAGCTGGGAGGTAATAGGTGGAAAAGGTAAAGGGCTGAAGAAGGAGGAATTAGATTGGAGAAGACAGTGGACCATGGGATCAAGGAAGAGAGGAGGGTCGCCAGGAGGAGGTGTTGGGGAGGAAAAGAGAAGGGGTGAGAGAGAAACCAGAATGAGGAATTGAAAAAGAGGACAGGGTAGGGGTGAGAAATTACTGGAAGTTATAGAAATTAATGTTCAGTGCCAAAGATGTTTGACCCCTTTGGCAGCATGATACTGGCTCGGAACTGAAAATAAATTCCATTTAAGTATCAGTCCATTCCCTCATTCATAAACAAGCTTGTCAATTTCCCCCTTACCAGATTTATGCAGCAGAGGCACTGAATTAATTTATTACAGTAGGGCAAAACACTTATCACCAAGACTCTTACTTTGAACTCATCTCTAAGTCTTAAATTCAGTGTGCAACCGAAGTGACAAACTTTGCAATGGAATACCTGCAAATCTATTAAGTTATGACAAGCAAACGGAAGGAGCACAAAACCACGGAGTCTTCTGGCTCTCAGTGATAGTGGCATCGTTATTTTCATGAGTAAGCCTTGCCTCGGGTCAAGAATGAAACTTTTCAATCATTATCCCACTATATTGCAATAATGAACTAAGGCAGAGCTTACAAAACCAACAGCAACTGCAGATGGCCTTTCTGTGGAGTTCTGTAATTTCCCTGCATCAGGAGAGCTTGTACATCACAGGCAAAGCCCTACCCACCACTGAGCACTGCCACAAGAAAGCAGCATCCATCATCAAGGACACCACCACCCAGGTCATGCTCTCTTCTCGCTGCCTCAGGATCCACACCACCAGGTTCAGGAACAGTTACTACCCCTCAACCATCAGGCTCCTGAACCAGCATGAATAACTTCACTCACCTAAACTCTAAACTGATTCCACAACCTACAGACTCACGTTCAATGACTCTGTAACTCACTCTCTCAAATATTTTATTTACTTAAATATTTATTATTATTTTATATTTGTGCAGTCTGCCTTGCACGTTGGTTATTTTTCATTGATTCTATTGTATTTCTTTGTTCTTCTGTGAATGTTTGCTAGTAAATGGATCTCAGGGTAGTATATGGTGACATATGCATACTCTGATAATAAATTTACTTTGAACTTTGAATCAGGAACGTCTACAGACTCTGCAAGCAAGTTTTCTTTAAGAAGGAGGCTATTCACTCCCATCTGCACTGTACCTTTGACCCTGACCTGGCTGTGCCAGTATTACATGGAGCATTGCACAGTGCAGCACAGGCCAGGAACGGCCCTTCAGCCCGTGATGTTGTGCTAAGTCATTAAACTAATTACTCCTAATTATTCAAATCCTTCTCCCGGCTTATTGAACATGTATATCCTTTCCATCCATGTGCCTGTCTAAGAGTTTCTTAAATGCTACAATGCAGTCTGCCTCCACTACTACCACTGGAAGCAGGGACATAGCCTTTGAATTCTCCCTGTCTCACTTTCGACATATAGCCTCTGGGAAAAAGATACTGGCTGCCTACTCTCTCTATGTCTCACGTAATTATATAAACTTCCCTCAGCCTCTCTGGAAAAAACAGCCTGGGGCTGTCCAACTTCTCTTTATAGCACACATACCCTCTAATCCAAGCAGCATCCTGGTAAACGTTTTCTGCACCCGCTGTGAAACCTCCACATACTACCTATAATTTGGCAACCAAAACCCAACATGTGAGTTGGTGGGTGATAATATCTGGGAAGGTCTATGCTGGGCCAACACATTGATACCGTCAAGCCAGCATCTCAGTTTCATTAGGAATATGTCACCAAACCTTCAAGAGGACCACAAATATGTTGCTGGGTTGGAGGCTTGCATGCCTCAAGGACCCGGTGAGCTACAAGGGGTGATTGATAAGCTTGTGGCCTAAGGTAGAAGGAGTCAATTTTAGAAAAGCTAGCACATTTATTTTTCAACATAGTCCCCTCCTACATTTACACACTTAGTCCAGCATACGGATCTTGGACCATAGCATGGTGTGTTTTTGATAAGTTTGTGACCTAAGGTAGGAGATGAGTTATACAGCTCTCTTGACATGTACATGCAGTTCAACTCTCTGAGTGATTATGACGAAAGCTTGAAGTTAATAACATCTCCTTCTACCTTAGGCCACGAACTTATCAATCATCTCTGATGAGTTAACTGATGAGTAAGATGAAAGAGCTGATTGTGGACTTCAAAACGAGTAAGATGAGGGAACACATATCAATCCTCATAGAGGGATCAGAAGTGGAGAGAGTGAGCAGCTTCAAGTTCCTGGGTGTCAAGATCTCTGAGGAGCAGTGTCTCAGAAAGGCAGCACCATTATTAAGGACCCCCATCACCCAGGGCATGCCCTTTTCTCACTGTTACCATCAGGAAGGCGGTACAGAAACCTGAAGGCACACACTCAGCGATTTAGGAACAGCTTCTTCCCCTCTGCCATCTGAATCTTGGGACTATCTCACTTTATTTTAATGTACAGTATTTCTGTTTTTGCACATTTGTTTAATCTATTCAATATACATAATTGATTGATTATTTTTTTTATTTTCTCTCTGCAACATTACGTATTGCATTGAACTGCTGCTGCTAAGTTAACAAATTTCACGTTACATGCCGGTCACCATCAAGAACATCTTCAAAAGACAATGCCTTAAGAAAGCAATATTCTTTAAATTCACTAAAAGCCATCGCCATCAGGAAGATGCCTTCCTCTCATTACTACCATCCTGCTGCTACCTTCAGGGAGCCGGGTTCTTAAGTCTGAAGACCCACACTCAGCAATTCAGGAAGAGCTTTTGCCCTTCCAACATCAGATTTCTGAACAGTCCATGAACCCGTTAGTGATAATGAAGCTGATTCCGATTATTCTCTGTATTCTCACAAACACGAGAAAATCAGCAGGTATGTCTCCTACAAAATGCTGGAGGAACTCAGCAGGTCAGGCAACACCAATGGAAAAGAGTAAACAGTCAACGTTTCCAGTCGAGACCCTTCATCAGGACTGGAAAGTAAGGGAAGTCTTCTCTTCCTTTCCAGTTCCGATGAAAGGCCTCGGCCAGAAACATTGACCCCTTATTCCCCTCCATGACCTGCTGACTCCCTCCTGCACTTTGAAGGAGACAGAAGATATGATGCAGTTATTCAAGATGTTGGTGAGGCCTCACCCAAAGTATTGTGCACAGTTTTGGTCGTCCTGTTATAGGAAGGGTGTTATTAAACTAGCAGGTGTTCAGAAAAGCTTTGCCAGGATGTTGCCTGGTCTTGGGAGCCTGAGTTAAAAGGAGAGGTTGCATACACCAAGACTTCATTCCTGGGAAATAGGAGACCGAGGGGTAACTCAATAGAGGTATATAAGATCCTGATGGGCATAGAGTGAAAGTACGTAGTCTTTTTCCCAGCAAGAGGGTGCAGGTTTTAGATCAGAGACAAGAGATTTTAAAAGGACTTCAGTGGAATCTTCTTCACACCCAGGGAGGTGTATATTTGGAATGAGCTGTCAGAATAGTGGCTGAGGCGGGTGCATTCGTAATATTTAAAAGTCATCCAGAGGAGTACATGGATAGGAGAGGTTTAGCTGGCTGTTGGCCAAATTCGGGTAGGTAGCCCTAGCTCACTGGACAACACAGTTTGCATGGATGAGTTGAGCTGAAGAGCCTTTTCCCATGCTGTAGATCTCTATGACCTGATCAATATCATTTGGAAGCCTCTCAGTTAAATTCTCAGCTAGTATAAACTGCCCTGAGTGGAAAATTAACTGCATCCAATTGCCAAAGAGGTTCAGTTTTCCCACTGGTTGTACAATTGACCAGTGGATATTAAAATACGAGTCTCCCCGCAGCTGAAGCCGGCTGCACTACTGATCCTGACCGGGTTGTTAGTCGATCACTTCGCCTGACAAAACCAACATTTATTTTCCTTTCCTTTCATTCAGTCATGGGAGCGGCATGGTAGTTAGCAGTCAGCGCATCGCTTTACAGCGCCGGTGATCGGGGTTCAATGCCCGCCACCGTCTGGTACGTTCTCCCTGTGACTGTGTGGAGATTCCTCCGGGTGCTCCGGTTTCCTCCAAAAACGCACCAGTTAGAGTTAGCAAGTTGCGAGCACGTTATGCTGGTGTGAGAAGCATGGGGACTCTTGGGGGTGCCCCCAACACAATCCACGCTGATTTGATTTGGCATAAAATGACACATTTCACTGTGCAGTTTGACGTTTCGACGTACATGCGACAAATAAAGCTAATCTTTTATCTTTATCTGTGGGCATTAAAGACTGCCCCATTTGATTATTATATTAGCTGCCATCTTTCTTCCTTCAGTTTAGCCCAGCTTCAGTATAATTTACAACGTTGCCACTCACAGCTGTATTTGCAGCAAGATATACACATCGTCATTCACCGGCACGATGAATTTCCATTACATAAGGTAAGATTAATGAGCGAGTCCAGGTCATTCATCTCTTACAGCAGGGGTTCTCAACCTGGGGTCCATGGACCCTTCGCTTACTGATATTGGTCCATGGCGTAAAAAAGGTTGGGAACCCCTGAGCTGGAGGTGGCTTCACCATTTCATTAGATATCAGCTTGTCTATCTTCACTTCACTTACCCCTTAACACCCCACAGGGGTGAATGCACTTATTGCAAATGTATTTTTTTTCTATTACACTTACCCATGGAAGTAACTCAATGGGAAGTAACCCATGACAGCAACTCAATACATAAAAGCATGCAGACATGGTCAAGAGGTTCAGTTACTGCTCAGACCAGAAATTAAAATGGGGAAGAAATGTGATCTAAGTGACTTTGACCACGGACTGATTGTTGGTGCCAGATGGCGTGGTTTGAGTATCTCGGAATACGCTGATCTGGAAGTTTCGCACACAGCAGTATCTAGAGTTTACAGAGAATGGTGCGAAAAACAAAAACACCCTGTGAGCACAGTTCTGAGGGTGAAAACACCTTGTTAAAGAGAGAGGTCAGAGGAGAATGGCCAGACTAGTTCAAGCTGACAAGAAGGCAAATGGAACCCAAGTAACCACACGTTACAACAGTGGTGTGCAGGAGAGCATCTCTAAATGCACAACAGGTTGAACCTTGAAGTGGATGGGCTACAGCAACAAAAGACCATGAATGTACACTCAGTGGCCACTTTATTAGGTACAGGAGTTTGATATTTCTGCAGTTTGGAGGAGGTGGATTGTACTAAGGCAGTTAAATCTGGAGCAGGGATATCAAAGGACACATCAATGCCTGAGAAAAACCAAAAAGAAAAAAATGCTAGAGATCTGAAATAATCAAGGACACCATCAGCAGGTCAGGCAGTGTGTGTTTGTAGAGGGAAAGGGCAGTTACATCCAGAGTGGATATTGGAAGTTCTGTAATAGGAGGAGGGATGCTGAGAAGGAAGGGAAGGCCTGGGACACACAGAGACACAAGAAATTCTGCAGATGCCAGAAATCCACAGTAACACACACAAAATGCTGGAGGAATTTAGCAGGTCAGGCAGATTCTGTGGAGGGAGATGAACAGTCAGCATTTTGGGCCAAGACCCTTTTTGAGGACTGGAAAGGAATGGGGATGGACCCAGAATAAAAGGGTGGGGTTGGGAAAAGAAGCACAAGCTGGCAGACGATGGTAAATTCTGGTGAGGGGGAAGGCAGGGAGGTGGAGGACGGGAGAAAAGTAATTGTCATCTTCATCATCCAGGACATCTTCAAAGAGCAATACCTCAAAAAGATGATACCTCATTAAGGACCCCCATCACCCAGGACATGCCCTTTTCTCATTGCTACCATCAGAGAGGAGGTACAGGAGGCTGAAGATACACACTCAATGATTCAGGAACAGCTTCTTCCCCTCTGCCATCAGATTTCTGAATGGACAATGAACCCATGAACACTACTTCACTACTTTATTTTTCTTTTTGCCCTATTTATTGAATTTTAACTTTTTAAAATATGTATACTTACTGTAATTTACAGTTTTTGTTATTATGTATAGTAATGTATTGCTGCCACATTACAGCAAATTTCACAACATATGCTGGTGATATTCATCATCGTTGTGGCTATCCCTCCAGGTCGAGGATGATGGTCTTCATTCTGTTACCACAGAGCGAAGACATCTGTGTGTGTACTTGTTTAACGTGTACTTGATGTTGCACTCCAAGAAGCACACGATACTTCACAAATCGACCAACTGATTCCAATGGCATGGAAACCACGACGATTGGAGCTGATGGATTTGTTGCAGCCTTCATCCGCCTTCACAGCCGTTGAGTTTGAAGTAACTTCATCCGCCTGTTCCACAATATTAAATCTGATTCTGATTCTGATATGAGAAGCTGGGATGTGATGTGTGTGAGAAGCAGAGGGTTGAAGAAGGAATCCAATCTTGGAATTAGTTTATTATTGTCACATGTACCGAGATCCAGTGAAAAGCTCGTCTTGTACAGTGTTCATACAGATCAGATCATTACACAGTGCATTGAGGTAGAACAATAACAATGCAGAATAAAGTGTAAAAACTAAATGCTAATGTGCAAGATCTTAACGAGGTAGATTGTGAGACCGAGAGTCGATTTGATCATACAAGAGGTCCATTCAAAAGTCTGATAGCAATGGGGTAGAAGCTGTCTTGGCCCTGGTGATATGTGCTTTCAGGTTTTTGATGGGAGAGGGGATAAGAGAGAATGTCTGGGATGGGTTGGATCTTTGATGACGCTGGCTGCTTTACAAAGGCAGTAGAAAGTGTAGGCAGACTCCATGGAGGGGAGGCTGTTTCCTGTGATGTGATGTGCTGAGCTGTGCCCACAACTCTCTGCGGTTTCTTGAAGTCAAGCCCAGAGCTGTTGCAATACCGAGCCGATGAGGCATCTGGATGGGAGGCTTTCTGTGGTGCATCAATAAGAAATAGGAAGAGATGACAGGGACGTGCTGAATTTCTTTTGCCTTCTGAGGAAGTAGAGGATTTGCTGAGTTTTCTAGGCTGTAACCAAAGCAGGCTGCTGGTGATGTTCCTCATTGGAAATAACAGTGAGCCAGGGCAAGTCTGTGGTAGACTGGGGAATGAGTACACAGAAGTTAGATATACTGGCTGATGGTAGGTGGTGAAGGTTTCAAAGATCAAAGTAAATTTATTATCAAGGTGCATAAATGTCACCATATACAACCCTGAGATTCATTTTCTTGTGGGCATGCTCAATAAGTACAAAGAAACAAATCAAAACAAGCAAAAATAATAATAATAAATAAATAAGCAATAAATACTGAGAATATGAGACGAAGAGCCCTTGAAAGTGGGTCCATAGGTTGTGGGAACATTTTAGCGATGGGGCAAGTGAAGTTGAGTGAAATTATTCCCTTTGGTTCAAGAGTCTGATAGATGAGGGCTAATAATTGTTTCTGAACCTGGTGGTGTGAGTCCTGAGGCTCCTGTACCTTCTTCCTGTTGGCAGCAGCAAGATGAGAGCATGGCATTTTAACCCAGGTTAATTAAACCCAAAATATGTAATGTTAGAAAGCTCCACCTGTGGAGTAGTGAAAACAAGGTTTACCAAATCTTTAAAAACAAGAACTTTGGGGGAAAGAAGATCTGTGAGAACAAGGTGTGGCTGACGCAGGTGCGGACAAGCGAGAGAAACACAGCAAACTGTTAAAAACTAAAGATATAAACCGTTAAAAGTGGAATTAGTAGTCAGTATCTCTACCCTACTTACTTGAAAACCTCAGGGTGAAACCCCTGGAGGAGAGATGATATCGATAAAAATTTTATTGAAGCTGTAGCTATAACAAGCAGCAGCTATAGTGAGACAATATCGGCAGAGACGAGTCTCCAAGATCTCTACCGTGTAACCAGGAATTAGGTCTGTTAAGTCACATGGATGGATTTGGTGAGTCAAAACACTTTTACTGTTCCGAGTGTGTGTGTGAAATATGCTCAGTAGTGTTGAAACTGAGAAACATTTGGAAATGATAATGTGATATTGAGTTATTTTGAAATAGGAAATAGATTGCGTATAAGAACGTATGGATTGTAATCCTATTGTATGTAGGTCAGGTTTTTGTGGATGACCAACTATTTCATCCAATAAACCAAGAAACAAGGTGGCGAGCAAGCCAAAATCAAAGAACCAGCACGGGAACGGAACGTTTCATGGCATAGAGGATTTAATAGGGTTGGATGGGTTGGATGTGTACGTTTATTTTCATTTGAAGGATCTGAATTTGATTTTCTGCAAGAACTGATTAATTTTGCAAAGACTTTGATAAGTTACTTTGTTTAAAAATTGTGATATTGGAAAATTTGTCATGAAAGGATTTAAGCTGTATATAAATATCTTTTTGGGGATTAACTTTGAATTTGTAGACATAGTGACCTGGAACTGAAACTGAAGTTAACCATAATACTTAAGAACAGGAATTCAATTAGTTTCCTAACTAACTAGAGGTAAATAGAAAGGCAATTGTTAGACTGTAAACCTTTAAATAGGGAATAACAGTAGATCTAATTAGAGAAATTGGAGTAATAAAGATTATTCTAATGAATCTCACTGATTCTAACTAACAAGGAATTTGGTTTTCGTTTGATATCTGAAATTTGGAACCTAAAACAGAATGTTGGAATTTTGGATTGTTCTTATTCATGTAATATTCTGTAAATATTGTTTTTTTTAATAAAAAATTTACTTCCAGAAATGTGTGTTTTCGATTCACTGCCTCCTTTCGATACCTAAAGCTTCTGCTGGTCCACTAGCACCTAGTGTGGTACTACGTAATTTGATCTTCTTATGAAGAGTGTGGCGATCAGTCAGACAAGTTAAGACAAGGCATGGTTGCTACAGCCTGGATGGTGGGGTTCCCTAATGATGGACACTGCTTTCCTGTGAGAGCACTCCATGAAGATGAGCTCAGTGGTGGGAGTTTTGTACATATACAAGCAAACTTTCACCAACTTTTCTCAGCTGACTTGTTTCAACAAGTCCCACCTGGTGTCCACACCATCACAGATACTCCCGACACCACCCCCACCTCCCAGCCCTCCCCTTTTGCTCTATTTTTCTCAGGCCTGTTTTTCTAATTAATAAGATCATAGATAATCTGATTGTAATCTTAATTCTACATTCACATCTACCCATGGTAATTATCAGCCCTTTGCACGCCAAGCATCTGCTAACCTCGGCCTCAAAAATATTCAACATTTTGCTTCTACGATCATGACAGGAAGAAAATTAAGAAGAATTTTGAGAGAGGAGAAAAAAACAAGTTGTCTCATCTTTGTCTTACAAGGACATTCCCATATCTGATTCCCAAAAACGTCTGACTGCAAGTCCCTAAAAGGGTTGTAAGGACTGCTGAGAAGATCACTGGGGTCTCTCTTCCACTTATCAGAGATATTTATCTGCAGCGCTGTGTATGCAGGGCCCTCAGCATTGACAATGGCCCCTCCCATCTGTTGAACAACCTCCTTGCCATCAGGTGGGTGGTACCGTAGCATTAGGACAAGAACAGTTCTGATGGGGAATGGCTTCTTCTCCCAGGCTGTAAGACTACTGAATTCCCTGCCACCATCCAGGTCTCGTCACTTGTACAGCACCAGTAGCAATAATCTGCTTACTGTTTAACTTGTGTCATAAATACACCTTGTTATTTATTAATTTTTTGTGGTAATATTACCTTATGTATTATGTATAGGTACCGTGTTGTGCATGTCGGTCCAAAGGAACAATTTCTCATTTGGTGGTATACACATGTGAATGACAATAAACTGAACTTGAACTTGAAATGTGCAATAGCTCTGGATAGTTCTCAACACCAGCAGACGCGCACCTTGTCAATCTAGCCCTTCCACAAAGGACAAACTACCTTATTGATGAAATTTTAATGGCCTCTTCGCAACCACAAAGCCTCCCAAGGAGTCTTACAGCCAGGAAGGGACATTCTAAAAGGCAGTCAACAGAAGGAAAAACTATTAGCTGTTTTTGTCACATGTACATCGAAACATACAGTGAAAGATGGCATTTTGTATTAACGACCAACGGTCTGAGGATGAGCTGGGGCAGCCTACAAGTGTTGCCATGCTTCTGGTGGCAAAATAGCATGTCCACATCTTACTAACCCTAACGCATATGTGGGAGGAAATCTGAGCACCCAGAGGAAACAGACATAGTCACGGGGAGAACATATAAACTCCTTACAGGCAGTGGTGGAAATTGAACCAGGATTGCTGGCACTGTCAAGCGTTACTATAACTGCTATGCTATCGTGCTGTCTGTTCGTTGGAGAAAGACCAATTGGCTTTTACCTACAGAAAGCAAGGAGATTCTTGATGAACTGAATGGCCTTTTCCAGGGCCATAATGATTGTGTGTTTGAGTCCTCAACGTAATCAGCAGAGGATCAGGATGGAAGCTGGCATTTTGCAGCATTCAATGCTCCTCCATGGATACATTTATTCAACTGTTCATGGTCATTAAGAATATATAATATGGATATGAAAAAGTTAATGCAGTTCATTGCCACGTTGGAACTGTAAGACTACGGGGGATTGCCAGAAAATGCAGACAGTTCAAACACACATTATACAGTAAGATTTTATTATTGGCTTCTAAGAGGAAGAGGCAGAATTCATATTCAGCAGAAAAATAACAACTCTGGGTAATTATAGTTTATGCCTCAGTGTAACAGGATCTAAAGCAGAATTGCTGGGAACCTCAAGACAGGTTGGGCCATGATGACACTAAGAGAAACGGAGTGAGCATAGGTTGGGAAGGTCACACCCCACAGGACTGGGCATGCTTAGGCTGAGAGAAATGGAGTTAACACAGGTGAGCAAGTCTTTAAGTCATAGATCTACTCAGCATTGAAACAGGCACTTTGGCCCCATGTTGCTGGATCCAACTGTTTAATAGTCATTTTCTTTGCAGTTTAACAATTAATTATCTGCTTGTACAATATTTTAAGCTGATTTTATATGCATAATGGTCTACTATGCCTCTAGTGGCTATACAAAGTATAATTCTGAAGCTTTGTTCTTTCATTAAGTGAATGAGTATTTTTTCATTGGTTAATTTTACTGCAGTATTGAATAGGTGTTTTCTAATTGGTTGTCTCTTATCTACAGATTTGAATGGAATTTTTCTTATCTTTGGGTATAGAAGAATTTTTTTTTATGCTAGGTGCCATCTTCAGCTTTACTCGTCCTCAAGTAGTGGTGACCCTCTGTCACAGTTCTGTTCCTGTTCTCGCTGTTGTATCAACTCTTAATAAAGCGATCGTGAAACAAAAGGCTTTATCCCTCATTTTTCATTCCTGATAAAGGACCTTGGATTTAAACACCAGAAACAACAGCATCTATGCCAACTAAGATCCCACTTTGCCCATGTCCTACTCATGGACTTAACCAAATATCATTGTACCCACTTGTAATTGTACTGAAACAGATTTGTACAAGTGTATGGAGGAGAGCCTCTGGCAGGTTGCATCACCGTCTGGCATGGAGGCTCCAATGCACACAAGAGGCTACAGAGGCTTGCGGCACTCACATCACAGGGACAACCCTCCCCACGATCGAGGACATCATCAAGAGGCAATGCCTCAAGAAGGCAGCATCCATCATTAAAGACCCTCACCATCCAGGACATGCCCTCTTCTTATTACTACCATCAGGGAGGAGGTACAGTGGCCTGAAGACCCACACTCAAGGATTCAGAAACAGCTGCTTCCCTCCCACCATCAGATCCAGGAGCCCATGGACACCACTTCATTATTCCTGATTTTGCACAATCTATTTATTTTCCAATTTATATTAATTTTATGCCTTTGTACACATTGCTGCCACAAAACAACAGCTTTCATGTCATATAAACCTGATTCTGAGCTACATAGGTAACTGTCCATGAGGAGCGTTTGGGCCTGTACTCGCTGGAGTTTATAAGAATGGGGGGGATGTCTCATTAAAACATATCAAGTATTGAAAGACCTAGATAGGTTGGACGTGGAGAGGATGTTTCTAATAATGGGAGAGTCTAGGACCAGAGAGCTCAGCCTCAGAATAGAAGGACATCCCCTTAGAACAGAAATGAGGAGGAGTTTCTTTAGCCAGAGGGGGGTGAGTCTGTGAAAATCATTGCCATGGACGGCAGTGGAAGCAAAGTCATTGGATATATTTAAAGTGGTGTTTGATAGGTTCTTGATTAGTCAGGGTGTCGAAGATTAATGGGAGAAGGCAGGAGAATGGGATTGAGAGAAGTCATAAATCAGCCATGACAGAATGGAGAAGACTTGATGGGCCAAATGGCCTAATTCTGCTTCTATGTCTTATGGTCTCTCCAGAAGTTCTGCATCAAGACTGTGGGGTGACAAAGAATGCTTCCTCACAGCAAAGGAAGATTTTAAGGGAAGGAACGGATGTAGGAAGTCAGGCTGCAGATTTTAATTAACTTATTAATTTAAAGAGGCCTTTTCTTTTCAAATCTTTCCAAGACTTCTTTTAAAATCTCTCCAATGGCTTCTGAATATAGACTATTTATATTCCATGTTATGTCACTTTTTTAATATTTCAAAAGCTTCCAAAAGTTTTGAGAAGTTTCTAAGAAAGCTTAACTGACTTCACAGGGGGCACAACAGTGTGGTACTTGTGACTGGCGTGGGATCCAGAGGATTGTACAATCAATTCAGAGTTAGTTCAGATCACACCGTGGCAGTCGTGGGATTTACATTCAGCTCATTAAATAGATTTGGAATTTTAAAAAATGGTGATTATGAAACTGTCGGATTGCAGTAGAAACCCGTCTGATTCATTATTGTCCCTCATTTTGGGAAATCCACAATCCTTACTCAGCCCAGCCAATGTCATTCCAAAGCACCACAGTGCTTGATTCATTAGCATCTGCTCAACCTCAGAGTACTGAGGGACAGACAGCGATTGCCAGCAACACCCACCTCCTTTGAAAGGACAATTTGAACACAAGAACAGAAGAAATAACGAGGATTCAGATTTATTTACCAGATTGACTTTTAGTGTATTAAAGTTCAGAAGTTCAAAGTTCTTTGATCAGAACATATATGTTTCCATATACAAACCTGAGATTAATTTTCTTGTGGGCATACTCAATAAGCCTATAGAATAATAGCTATAACAGAATTATAGACTACAGACAATAGGCAGTAGGTGCAGGAGTAGGCCATTCGGCCCTTCTAGCCAGCACCACCATTTATTGTGATCATGGCTGATCATACATAATCAGTACCCCATTCCTGCCCTCTCCCCATATCCCTTGACCGCACTATCTATAAGAGCTCTATCTAACTCTAAATTAATGAAATACTGCACCAGCTCGGGTGTTTAACCAATGTGCAAAGGACAACAAACTGTGCAATACAAAAAGAAATAAACAAGCAATAAATATCAAGAATACTATTATTCATTTTAGAGTATATTGACTGGTTGTATCATGGCCTGGTATGGAAACACCAATCCCCTAAAGCAACAAATCCTACTATAAGTAGTGGACTGGCCCAGTCCATCACAGGTAAAGCCCTCCCCACCATTGAGCACATCTACATGGAGCGTTGTCACAGGAAAGCAGCATCCATCATCAGGGACCCCCACCACCCAGGTCCTGCTCTCTTCTCTCTGCTGTCATCAGGAGGAAGGTACAGGAGCCTCGGGCCCATACCACTAGGTTTAAGAACAGTTATTGCACCTTTTCTTTGAACTTTGAAATGTATAGTGAAATGCCTCATTTCCATTAACAACCAACATGCACAAGGACATGCTGTGTCACCACCCATTCTGGCACTAATATAGCATGCCCACAATATTCCACAGAACAACACAGAAAAACAAATCCTTTTCCCACTCTCCCTCCTACCCACTCACTAACACACACAGACAGGCCTCCAACCCTAGGACACACAGCCTCTGGCCCTGGGCTTCACCGCCAACTCGTCTCCTAGGACACACAGATTGTGGGTTTGACCTTTTGGCCTAGACGCCAGGACTTGCTGATCGTGGGTCTGATCTTCGGGCCTTGGAGGAGGCAACTCAGAAGGAGCACCCCTCCCCCACCGGTTCGGAAATATATCCTTCTCCACTTGAACTGTTTATAATGATCCTTCTTCCGCAACTCTCTGGGCAGAGAACTTCAGAGACTCGCTGTGAGACAACACCTCAGTTTTTAATCATAAACACAAGAGATTCTGCAGATGCTGGAAATCGAGAGCAATACACACAAAATGCTGGAGGAACTCAGCAGGTTAGGCAGCACCTATGGAAATGAATAAACAGTCATCAGTTCAGGCTGAGATCCTTCATTAGGACTCAAAAGAAAGGGGTAAGAGAAGGAGGGAAGAGGGGAGGGGCAGGTGATAGGTGAGACCAGGTGAGGGGAAAGACGGGTGCATGGGGGAGGGGAAATGGTGAGAAGCTGGGAGGTGAGCGGTGTAAGATATAAAGGGCTGAAAAAGACCATAAGACATTGGGACAGAATTAGGATATTCAGCCCATCGAGTCTGCTCCACTGTTCAATCATTGCTGACTTATTATCGTTCTCAACCCCATTCTCCTGCCTTCACCACGTAAACTTTCACACCCTGACTAATCAACCGCCATAAATATACTCAAATGACTTGGCTTCCACAACCACCTGTGGCAACAGATTCCACAGATTCACCATCTTCTGGCTAAAGAAATTCCTCCTCATCTCTGTTTTAAAGGGATGACCCTCTATTCTGAGGCTGTGCCCTCTGGTCCCAGACTCACCCAATATAGGAAACATCCTCTCTATCCCAGCCTTTCAAGAATTCGATAAATGAGAACCCAACTCATTCTTCTAAACTCCAGTGATTACAAACCCAGAGCCATCAAACACTCCTCATATGTTAAACATTTCATTCCCAGGATCATTCTCCTGAACTTCCTCTGGACCCTCTTCAATGCCAGCACATTCTTTCTTACATAAAAGGCTGAAAACTGCTCACAATACTCCAAGTGTGATCTGACCAACGCCTTATAAAGCCTCAGCATTACATCATTGTCCTTATATTCTAGTCGTCTGGAAATGAATGTTAATATTGCATTTGCCTTCCTTACCACCGACTCAACCTGCAAGTTAACCTTTAGGGAAACCTGCACATGGACTTCCAAGTCCCTTTGCACCTCTGATTGTTGATTTTCTCCCCCTTTAGAAAGTAGTCTACACTTTCACTCCTTCTACCAAAGTGGATGACCATAGACTTCCCGATATTATATTCCATCTGCCACTTCCTTGCACAATCTGTCTAAGTCCTTCTGCAGACTCGCTGCTTCTTCAACACTACCTGCCCCTCCATTTACCTTCAGATTGTCTACAATCTTGGTCACAAGTCCATCAATTCCTTCATTCAAATCATTGACATATAGCGTGAAAAAAACTTCAACCACTGTGGAACACCTCTATCAGAGGCAGCCAACCAGAGAAGTCCCCCCTTATTCCTAATCTTTGCCTCCAGCCAGTCAGCCAATCTTCTATCCATGCTAGTATCTTTCCTGTAATACCATGGACTCTTACCTTGTTAAACAGCCTTATGTGCAGCACCTTGTAAAAGGCCTTCTGAAAATCCAATACACAACATCCATCAATTCCTTATTGTCTATCCTGCTTGCTATTTTCTCAAAGAATTCCAACTGATTCCCCTTAAGGAAACCATGATGATTCTGGACACTTTACCATCTGCCTCTAAGTACCCCAAAACTACGTCCTTAGTAACAGACTCCAGCATCTTACCAACCACTGAAGTCAGGCTAATTGGCCAAAAATTTCCTTTCTTCTGCCTCTGACCCTTCTTGAAAAGTGGAGTGGTAAGAGCAAGGAGTCTAGTAGGAAAGGAGAGTGGACCATGGGATAAAAGGAAGGAGGAGGAGAACCAGAAGGAGGTGATGGTCAGCTGAGGTGAAGAAAAGAGTTGAGAGGGAAACCAAGATGAGGAATGGAAAAAGAGAGAAGTGGGGGTTAGAGAATTATCAGAAGTTCCATCATTTTGTGTGTGTTCCTCTGGATTTCCAGCTTCTCTTGAGCTTTTTTAATCTACTTTCTTTCACATAATTTCCATGAGATGGAATTCTATTCTGGTATCTCAATTTTTTTTTGGGTAGAAAATTCTGTAATGGAGAATCACTGCGACCCAAATGACCATAATCTGGGGGGAGGGGACAACTATATATCCTTTCATAGGATTGATTTTCTCATTCAATAAGATGGACTCACGACTTTACAACTTCTCATTGTGATCTTGTACCTTATCGTCTACCTGCATCACACTTTCTACGTAACTGTAACACTTTATTCTACATTCTGTTATTGGTTTACCTTGTTCTACCTCAATGCTCTGTGTAATGATCTAATCTGCATAAACAGTATGAAGACAAGTTGCTCACTGTAGCTCAGTACATGTGACAATAATAAATTAATGTCCCAATTTACAAAAACAGTGCAGTATTCCACATGCAACTTCCTTCACTTAAACTCCAGCTCCATTGCAAAGAAGGCCAACATACCACTTACCTGTGAATTATTTGTTGTACCTGCCCAAAATACAATGATTCATGTACAAATTCTCTTTGAACTTCACACATTTTCCAGTCCTGATGAAGAGTCTCGGTCTGTTACATTGAATGTTTATTCCTCCCCATAGATGTTGTCTTACCTACTGAGTTCCTCCAGCATTTTCTGTGTCTTACTCTGGATTTCCAGCATCTGCAGAATCTCTTGTGTTTGCATATTTTCATTTTTATCTGTTGAGTTAATAACATGCGCAAGCTTATAGCTAGAGTAATAGATGCAAAAATGCTGGAGCAGCTCAGCAGGTTGGGCAGTATCTGTGGAAAGAAATAAACATTCAATAGTTTGGGCCGAGACCCTTCATCAAGACTCATTGCTAAGAGCCCCACCTTCTTTCACAGTTCAGATGGAATCTCGAGTCATGTCTCATCGGCCACAACTGTTATTTCTCTTTGCAGAGATTAAATTCAGCAATTCAGTCTCAACCACCCCATATCACATCACTGTTCCGGCCACAGGAAAATATCTGCAGTATGGGTATGCCAGATATCATGGTCCATGTAGGGACCAATGACGTGGATAGGAAGAAGGAGGAGGTCCTGCAAAGAGAGTTTAGGGAGTTAGGTGCAAAGTTGAAGGACAGGACCTCCAGGGTTGCAATCTCAGGATTGCTACCAGTGCCACGTGCTAGTGAGGCTAGGAATAGGAAGATAATGCAGCTAAATACGTGGCTAAGGAGTTGGTACAGGAGGGAGAGCTTCATGCTTCTGGACAATTGGGCCTCGTTTCAGGGAAGGTGGGACCTGTTCTGACGGGATGGGTTGCACCTGAATTGGAGGGGAACTAATATCCTTGTGGGAAGGTTGGCTAGAAGGGGGGCTTAAACTGGATTTGCAGGGGAAGGGGAACCAGAGTGTTAGAGCAGATAGTGAGGTGGAGGAGGATAAAGGTCATGCGAGAACTGCAAGTATATTGCATGGAGTAAAGCAGGATCTAACATATAAAGAGGCTTTGAGGAAAGAGAAGCAGAATAAAGGGTGTAAAGATCGTAAGGTAGAAGGGCTAAAGTGCATGTACTTCAATGCAAGAAGTATCAGGAACAAAGGTGATGAACTGAGAGCTTACATACATGGAATTATGATGTAGTGGCAATTACAGAAACTTGGCTGGCACCAGAACGGGAATGGATTCTCAATATTCCTGGATTTCAGTGCTTTAAGAGGGATGGGGGGGGGGGGAAGGGGAGGAGAGGTGGCATTACTGGTAAGGGATAGTATTACAGCTACAAAAAGGATGGGTAATGTAGCAGCATCCTCTTTTGAGTCAGTATGAGTGGAAGTCAGGAACAGGAAGGGAGCAGTTACTCTATTGGGAGTGTTCTATAGGCCCCCTGGTAGCAGCAGAGATACTGAGGAGCAGATTGATAGATAGATAGATACTTTATTCATCCCCATGGGGAAATTCAACTTTTTTTTCCAATGTCCCATACACTTGTTGTAGCAAAACTAATTACATACAATACTTAACTCAGTAAAAAATATGATATGCATCTAAATCACTATCTCAAAAAGCATTAATAATAGCTTTTAAAAAGTTCTTAAGTCCTGGCGGTAGAATTGTAAAGCCTAATGGCATTGGGGAGTATTGACCTCTTCATCCTGTCTGAGGAGCATTGCATCGATAGTAACCTGTCGCTGAAACTGCTTCTCTGTCTCTGGATGGTGCTATGTAGAGGATGTTCAGGGTTTTCCATAATTGACCGTAGCCTACTCAGTGCCCTTCGCTCAGCTACAGATGTTAAACTCTCGAGTACTTTGCCCACGACAGAGCCCGCCTTCCTTACCAGCTTATTAAGACGTGAGGCGTCCCTCTTCTTAGATAGATAGATAGATAGATAGATAGATACTTTATTCATCCCCATGGGGAAATTCAACATTTTTTTTCCAATGTCCCATACACTTGTTGTAGCAAAAACTCATTACATACAATACTTAACTCAGTAATAATATGATATGCATCTAAATCACTAACTCAAAAAGCATTAATAATAGCTTTAAAAAAGTTCTTAAGTCCTTAATGCTTCCTCCCCAACACGCCACCACAAAGAAGAGGGCGCTCTCCACAACTGACCTATAGAACATCTTCAGCATCTCATTACAGACATTGAATGACGCCAACCTTCTTAGGAAGTACAGTGCAAAAATAACAGGGTTGTTATCATAGGTGTCTTTAACTTCACTAATATTGATTGGCACCTGATTAGTTCCAATGGTTAGATGGGGCAGAGTTTGTTAAGTGTGTCCAGGACGGATTCCTGTCACAGCATGTTGACAGGCTGACTAGGGGGAATGCCATACTAGATCCAGAATTAGTAATGAACCGGGATCAGGTCACAGATCTGTCAGTGGGTGAGAATCTGGGGGACAGTGACCACCACTCCCTGGCCTTTAGCATTATCATGGAAAAGGATAGAATCAGAAAGGACAGCAAAATTTTTAATTGGGGAAGGGTAAATCATGAGTCTACAAGGCTAGAACTTGCGGGTGTGAATTGGGATGATGTTTTTGCAGGGAAATGTACTATGGACATGTGGTCGATGTTTAAGGATCTCTTGCAGGATGTTAGGGATAAATTTGTCCCGGTGAAGAAGATGAAGAATGGTAGGGTGAAGGAACCATGGGTGACAAGAGAGGTGGAAAATCTAGTCAGGTGGAAGAAGGCAGCATACATGAGGTTTCGGAAGCAAGGATCAGATGGGTCTATTGAGGAATATAAGGTAGCAAGAAAGGAGCTTAAGAAGGGGCTGAGAAGACCAAGAAGGGGGCATGAGAAGGCCTTGGTGAGTAGGGTAAAGAAAAACCCCAAAGCATTCTTCAATTATGTGAAGAACAAAAGGATGACAGGAGTGAAGGTAGCACCGATTAGAGATAAAGGTGGGAAGATGTGCCTGGAGGCTGTGGAAGTGAGCAAGGTCCTCAATGAATACTTCTCTTCGATATTCACCAATGAGAGGGAACTTGATGACAGTGAGGACAATATGAGTGAGGTTGAAGTTCTGGAGCATGTTGATATTAAGGGAGAGGAAGTGTTGGAGTTGTTAAAATACATTAGGATGGATAAGTCCCCGGGGCCTGATGAAATATTCCCCAGGCTGCTCCACAAGGCAAGGGAAGAGATTGCTGAGCCTCTGGCTAGGATCTTTATGCCCTCGTTGTCCACGGGAATGGTACTGGAGGATTGGAGGGAGGCGAATGTTGTCCCCTTGTTCAAAAAAGGTAGCAGGGATAGTCCAGGTAATTATAGACCAGTGAACCTTATGTCTGTGGTGGGAAAGCTGTTGGAAAAGATTCTTAGAGATAGGACCTATGGGTATTTAGAGAATCATGGTCTGATCAGGGACAGTCAGCATGGCTTTGTGAAGGGCAGATCGTGTCTAACAAGCCTGTTAGAGTTCTTTGAGGAGGTGACCAGGCGTATAGATGAGGGCAGTGCAGTGGATGTGATCTGCGTGGATTTTAGTAAGGCATTTGACAAGGTTCCACACGGTAGGTTTATTCAGAAAGCCAGAAGGCATGGGATCCAGGGAAGTTTGGCCAGGTGGATTCAGAATTGGCTTGCCTGCAGAAAGCAGAGGGTCATGGTGGAGGGAGTACATTCGGATTGGAGGGTCGTGACTAGTGGTGTCCCACAAGGATCGGTTCTGGGACCTCTACTTTTTGTGATTTTTATTTACGACCTGGATGTGGGGGTAGAAGGGTGGGTTGGGAAGTTTGCAGACCACACAAAGATTGGTGGTGTTGTGGATAGTGTAGAGGATTATCGAAGATTGCAGAGAGATATTGATAGGATGCAGGAATGGGCTGAGAAGTGGCAGATGGAGTTCAACCCAGCGAAGTGTGTGATTGTACACTTTGGAAGGACAAACTCCAAGGCAGAGTACAAAGTAAATGGCAGGATACTTGGTAGTGCGGAGGAGCAGAGGGATCTGGGGGTACATGTCCACAGATCCCTGAAAGTTACCTCACAGGTAGATAGGGTAGTTAAGAAAGCTTATGGGGTGTTAGCTTTCATAAGTCGAGGGATAGAGTTTAAGAGACGCGATGTAATGATGCAGCTCTATAAAACTCTGGTTAGGTCATACTTGGAGTACTGTGTTCAGTTCTGGTTGCCTCACTATAGGAAGGATGTGGAAGCATTGGAAAGGGTACAGAGGAGATCTACCAGGATGCTGCCTGGTTTAGAGAGTACGCCTTATGATCAGAGATGAAGGGAGCTAGGGCTTTATTCTTTGGGGAGAAGGAGGATGAGAGGAGATAAGATAGAGGCATACAAGATATTAAGAGAAATAGTTACAGTGGACAGCCAGCGCCTCTTCACCAGGACACCACTGCTCAATACAAGAGGACATGGCTTTAAGGTAAGGGGTGGGAAGTTCAAGGGGGATATTAGAGGAAGGTTTTTCACTCAGAGAGTGGTTGGTGTGTGGAATGCACTGCCTGAGTCAGTGGTGGAGGCGGATACACTAGTGAAATTTAAGAGACTACCAGACAGGTATATGGAGGAATTTAAGGTGGAGGGATATATGGGAGGCAGGATTTGAGGGTTGGCACAACATTGTGGGCCAAAAAGCCTGTACATTGCTGTACTGTTCTATGTTCTATGTTCTAGTATTGTGTGCAGGGTCTGACTGGTAAGAACGTGAAGATTAAGTAGGCAGTTTTACTGGATATTAACTGCTGATTTTTTATTTAGCAATACAGTATGGACCAGGCCCTTCTTGTCCATCAAGCTCTGCCGCCTCAGCAACCCCCCAAGAAACCCAATGGCCGGTGAATCTACTCAGTATGTTTTTGGAAACTGGAGCACCTGGGAACACCCACGTATTCCACAGGGAGGACATACAGACCTGCAGAAGTGTCTCAGCCCAAAATGTCGACTGCACTCTTTTCCATAGATGCTGCCTGGCCTGCTGAGTTCCTCCACCATTTGGTGTGTGTTGCTTGGATTCCCAGCATCTGCCAATTTCCCCTTGCTTGTGACGTACAGACTCTATACAGAATGGTGGCAGAATTGAGCTCTGGAATGGCCCGAGCTGTAACAGCATCACGCTAACCACCATGTTGTGGTGCCCAGGTTGGCCAATATATTTCTGAAACATTTATTCCTGACAGAAACAGCTTACTAAATAAAACAAAAAAAAAGGACAAGTCTGCAGAATGATCAAAGAGCTGAGCTGTGTTTATTACCCTCAGTTTAAATGCAAATTCTTAGTCCGGCAGCTGAAATTCTCAAATATCTACTTGCTAATATCTTTCAGCTGAATTTAAATTGCCACGGGCTACAAATAATGTTCTGATCAAATATCTTCACCTTCCAAAAAACTTACTGCAGAATTAGCTCTGCAATGCACAGTTCCCTCAAAACTTAAAATTAGAATATTGTATAATTGCCTTTCTCTCCAGAGCCTTGAACACATAACTTTAGACTAACACTCTTCTCCAGTACTGGGGGAAGCCAGTTATATCAGAATAGAGACACAGAACATGGAATCATAATTGGAATCAGGTTTATTATCACTGACAATTGTCCAGAAATGTATTGTTTTATGACAGCAGTCCAGTGGAAAAGCATAATAATTACTATAAGCTACATATTACAAAATAGTGCAATAGCAAAATTGGGTGGCAGGGTGGAGATATGTCTCTACAAAAGGAGGTGTAAGGCGCTCCTTGCCTCCGCTAGTCCGTAGGTCACCCTTGGGCAAGGTTTAGCACCTGATTAGCACCCCCTGGCCCCCGATCAGGGTCACGTGAAGCCATGGGAGCAGGTGGTAGATGGTCATATGAGCAGCCGGTGCATATCACAAGTCCTGGTTATATGATCACAGACGCCAGGCAGACAATCTCTGAAGGGTATTGATAATGGCTGGGGTTGCCCATCTTTTAAAGACACCGCCCAGAAGAAAACAATGGCAAACTACCTCCATGAAAAAAATTACTAAGAACAGTCATGGTCATGAAAGACAATGATTGTCCACACCATACAACATGGCACATAACGAATTACCGAATAGAAGAGTAGTGAGGTAGTGTTCGTGGCTTCATGGACCATTCAGAAATCTGATAATGGTGGGGGGGGAGGGAAGAACTGTTCCTGAATCATTAACTGTGGATCTTCAGACCCCTGTACCTCCTCCTTGATGGTAGGAATGAGCAGAGGGCATGTCCTGGATGGTGGGGGTCCTTAGTGATGAATGCCACCCTTTTGAGGCACCACCTCTTTAAGATATCCTTGATAGTGGGGAGGGTCGTGCTCAGTTTGGGGCTCACTTAGTCTACAACTGTCTGCAGCCACTCACAACCCCATGCATTGGAGCAAGTGGTGAAAATGCTCTCCACAGTGCATTTGTAACATACTGAAACTCCTCTGACTCCTCACCAAATACAGTCACTGGCATGTCTCCTTCGTGGTTGCCCCAATATGTTGGGGCTGAGTTTGAAACTCTGAGATGTTGATGCCCAGGAGCCTAAAGCTGCTCACTCATTCCACCGCTGACTCCTTGATAAGGATTCCTGAGCACACGATCAGTTCCCCGGACTCACTGACAGAGTGCAAAACTGTTGTGACGACACCACTCAACGAGCTGATCTACCTTTCTCCTGCACGCCTCCTTGTCACCATCTGACATTCTGCCAACAATAGATGGTGAGAGAGTAGAGCAGGGGTCTAACCACACCCCCCCCCCCGACGTGTGCCTGCGTTGATGCCAGTGCGGATACAGTATAGCAAAGGAACAGGCCCTTTGGCCCACGAGTTCTGTGCTGTACGCAACACTAAATTAAACTCAATCTCTTCTGCCTATACATGATCCGCATCACTCCATCCCTGCATATTCATGTGTTTGTGATTCGTGAGCCACAACCCATAGACCCCTGTGATTTCAGTCTCTGAAGCCGGCGTGAGAGCCTCCTTCAGGAGGGTGAGTCCATGATAAGCGTCTGCCCAGACGGGGTACCTGGCCCAGGTCTGAACCCTGTCCTAACAACTTTCTGGAGTTTCTTTGAAATCGTCAGCCTCTCACTTTGGCAGTCTGAGGTACCAACTGCTTGATGGAGGCTTCAATTATACTGGTGCCCAAGAAGAACGTGGTGACCTGCCTCGATGACTATCATCCAGTAGCACTTACATCCACAATGATTAATTGGTTGAGGGGTTGGTGATGAAACATATCAAGTCCTGCCTGAGGATCGACTTGGATCCACCCCAATTTGCCTGCCGTCACAATATGTCAATAGCAGATGCCACTGGTTCTCCACTCAGCTCTGGAATATCTGGACAGTGAAGATGCAGACATCAGGATGCTCCTAATTGACTACAGCTCAGCACTCAACACTATTATCCCCTAAAAGCTAATGAATAAGCTCCGAGACCAAGACATAGATACTGAATCCTCGGACACAGGACATGGAACAGAGCAGCTGTTTCACAGAAGCAGATTTACTGATTCGATAAGTGGAACAGAAGACACTGATTTACTAAGCATGTTAACTATTTATTTACAGACAAACTATGAAGCTCTCAACCAAACATCCAAGCCAAACACATATTTATCTAAGCCCCCCTGCCGTTACAAAACTATGACAATAAACATTCAATAACACTTCTTACTCAAACAGGTACCTTAAGTCGCTCCAAGTTACAGAACAACAACGCTATGCATTCAACAAACAGGTACTTACCTAAGTGGGCACATGGGCCCTCCTATCTGCAGCACACTTTCCCAATGGTCCTTCAGCCCTAGTCCCAATCCTATCTGAAGGGGAGCCCCTAATGCAAATAAAAGGGCAAAGCGTCCTGCACACTCTATTCTTATACCCCGGGGGCACCCAAAACTGGGAGCTGGTGCCATGGCACGAAAGGTAGCCAATGGGAGAGAGCTGCCACAACTTTCAAACTGGCCAATCAGTGCCTGGCATGCTGGAAGTGGCTATTATCCAACAGGGACGTTAAGTCTTCATGTTGCAACAGCAAAGTACGGCTTCCTCAGCTCGCAATGTTGTGCCGAACTTTTAACCTACTCCAAGATCAATCTAACACTTCCCTCTTGCAAAGCCTCAGTTTTTACTCATCCATGTGCCTGTCTAAAAGTTTCTTAAATGTCCCTAGTCTATCTGCTTCTACCACCAACCCCAGTAGCATGTTCCACACATCCATCAATCTATGTGTAATTAAACTACGTTGAGATCCCAGATACTTTCTTCCAATCACCTTAAAATTATGCTCTTCATATAAGCCATTTCTGTCCTGGGAAAAGGATTCCAGCCATCCATATATCTATGTCTCCTGTCATATGGAGCACATTCGCTCTGTCCTAAACAAGTAAGGTTTCCTGGTGGCCAACCGTTCAATTCCAATCCCCATTCTCATTCTGACATGTCAGTCTACATCCTCCTCTACTGCCATGATGAGGCCACTCTCAGGTTGGAGGATCAACATCTCCTGTTCCATCTGGGTATCCTCCAACCTGACAGCGTGAATATCGATTTTTCTAACTTCTGGTAATTTCTCCCCCTTCCCCCTTTCCGCTTTTTCCACTCTCCATTAAGGCTCACCCCTAATCTTTTCTCTTCTCATCACCTACCTACCACTCCCTCTGGTGTCCCTCCTCCTTCTCTTTTTCCCATGGTCCACACTCTTCTCCTATCAGATTTCTTCTTCTTCAGCCCCTTCCCTTTTCTACCTATCACCTCCAAGCTTCTTAACCCCCACCCTACATCCATCCACCTACCTGGCTCTATCTTCTAGTTTGTCCTCTGTCCGCTTCCCCCACCGTTTTATTCTTGCTTCTTCCTCCTCCCTTTTCAGTCCTGATGAAAGGTCTCGGCCCGAAACATCCTCTCCATAGTTTAATCTTCTCCATAGATGCTGCTTGACTTGCTGAGTTCCAGCATTTTGTGTGTGTTGCTCTGGATTTCCACCATCTGCAGGATCTCATGTGCCTTTGTCTCTTATCATCCTGTCCACCTCTACCCAGTCACCTCTTTTCCACCTTCACTCCAATGTCCTACATTACTCAATCTTTCCTCTTAAGACATGCAAACAAGATAACAAAAATGCCCCACAGATACATCGTGCTAGATACTAAATCTAGCATTTATGCCATGGACCCCAGATTGGGAACCCCTGTACTAAATGAATCTCAAGGTAGTATATAGACACATATATGTACTCTGAAAATAAATTTACTTTGAACTTAGATCCAATTACATTAATGTTGCAGTTCACCAATTTGCAGCACTAAATTGGCAGGAGAAATATAACAAATCAAAAATAGAAATAAAGGTATGTTGGACTTCGTTGTGCCAAACCCATCCCAGCTCCATCTTGGAATGATTGCATGGAACCACATCTTAATAGGAGTTTCTGAACCTGTGTATTGAAACTTCCACCTTACAATCACTTGAGTTGAGTATGATGTTCTCCTAAGGGGTTTCTGGGACTTCCGGGTGGTTTCCCCTAATGGATAATGCCTGTGTATGACTTTGTTTAATGTGGGGAGGCTGATGTGTGGGCAGCCACCACACCCCCCGGGCCCAGTGGGATGGAATGCAAGACAGCTGGGGACGAAGGGTCTCAGCCCGAAACGTTGACTGCTCATTTCAACGGATGCTGCCCGACCTGCTGAGTTCATCCAGCTTGTTTGTACGTCTTGATTTGACCACAGCATCTGCAGTGTACTTTGTGTTAGCTGGGGAACCTTCACTGCTACAGCCTCCTTCCACCGTTATGATGCGTCATCCTCCGCCAGCTCCACCACTGAGGTGTCGGGTTGGGTCGCTCTTTGTCCGGAATCTCCCCCTTGTCCTTACCGCCATACGTGACCCTATCAGGAGCTGAGTGCTAGATGGCTAAACTCCAGGCAGCACCACCTCGGGATGTCAGGAACTCACAGCCCACTCCACCACGACGAGGTGATGACCCTCAGAGGAGTCAGAAGTAATTAACTTTGACAAAGTGTGCACAAACTGGAAACTATGTACTGTACGTTATCATTTACTGGGAGTGTAGAACAAAGCATCAGAGATGTTTGGGAGAGATTTGACATGGTATAAACTGTACCTCCTGCAGAGCTAAATAGAACAGAGTGTAACACAGGAACCTGCCCTTTGACCCACGATGTTGTGCCAAAATAATTTAACTGATGATGCCTGATTATAAACACTAGAGATTCTGGAGATTCTGGAAATCTTGATCAACACACACAGAATGATGGAGGAATTCAGCAGATCAGGCAGCGTCTATAAGGGGAATAAACAGTCAATGGTATGGGCCAAGGCCTTGATGCTGATACTGATAAACGGTCTCAGCAGGAATCATCGACTGTTTATTCCCCTCCATTGAGGCTGCCTGACCTACTGAATTCCACAGTATTTTGTGTGTGTTGCTTAACCGCACTGATCACCTCTACTGGCACATAGTCCATATCCCACCCCCACCCCCCCACATTCCCTGCACATTCCTGTATCTGTCTAAGAGAGTCTTAAACACCTCAAACATCACACTCTCCTCATGGCCACCTGGGTTTCCTCCGGGTGATCCGGCTTCCTCCCACAGTCCAAAGAAGCATGGGTAAGGGCTTGTGAGTCGTACGTATGTTGTGTTGGCACTAGAAGCATAGCTTTACTTATGGAATGTCCTCAGCACATCCTCAATCATTAACGCAAACAGCTCATTTTACTGTATGATTTGATACACATGTGAAAAATAATGCTAATCTTCAACGAAATTTCACACAAGAGCCAGTATATTTACAATCTTGCAGAATTCGGCAGAGAAGTGGCAACACTTGCGAGCTACCCAGCAGAATCCTTGCCGATCTGATTCAACACAAATGGCACATTCCACTGTATGTTTTGAGGTTTTGATGTACGTGTGACAAGTAAATTTGATCTTTAATTCTCTTTGGTAGACCTCATTGAAGCCTATTGAATATTAAAAGGCCTAGACAGAGTGGGAGAGTCTTAGACCAGAGGGCATATCCTCAGAATAGAGGGATGTTCATTTAGAACGGAGATGAGCAGGAATTTCTTTAGCCAGAGGGTGGTGAATCTATGGAGGCCAAGTCGTTGGGTATATTTAAAGCAGAGGTTGATAGATTCTTGATTAGTCAGATCATCAAAGGTTATGGGGAGAAGGCAGGAGAAGGGGTTGAGAGGGGTAATAAATTAGCCATGATGGAAGTTCTGAGCTGACTCAATGGTCTAAAAGGCATATTTCTTCTGCTACTGTATGTCTTATGGTCTTATTGGTATTTATTTTGACAGCTGTTTCCACTGACAGAATTGGCCCATCCCAGCCAAATGTACTGGCAATACAAGGGACCACCGATATGCCAATTACAAGTTCTGCACAAAATTTTCCTTCCTTGATAGATCGAGAGCAAGGTGATTGTTTTGACCCTGTAATGATCCTCCCTGGTGCTGAAAGGGTTGAAAGAGGTGTGAGTGCTAGTTGGCTGGGCAGAAGATCAGAGTTGGTGAAGAGCCAGAATGTCATAGCAGGTACTGACAACATGAGGATCATAAGAGACTGACACTCTCCAGGGAAGCAATTACTGAGCCAGGGCACAAGTGACAATTCACTGCTGAAGGCCACGGTGGCTCCAAGAACGTGATTTCAATCACACCCCCAGCATCACCCAGAGTCCACCCTTCACTGCTTTCAAAATGCAGCTGTTGCACTCTTGATATAAGCCATACACAGTGCAGGTATCGAGACTTCCATTGCTTCAATACGCATAATGAAGAATGCAAGACAATCTACCTTGCTATGACCTTCTACCTTATTATCTACTGCAATGCACTGTGTAATGATTTGACCTGTACAAACAGTAGGCAAGACAAGCATACTGATGTTGCCTACTGTGGATAAGCTGCTAGAAAAGACCATAAGACCTTAAGACATAGGAGCAGAATTAGGCCATCTGGCCCAACAAGTCTGCCGCCATTCAATCATGGCTGATCCTTTTTTTTATCTCCTCCTGAACCCCAGTTCCTGGCCTTCTCTCTGTAACCTTTGATGCCATGTCTAATCAAGAACCTATCAATCTCTGCCTTAAGTACACCCATCGACCTGGCCTCCACAGCTGCACGTGGCAACAAGTTCCACAAGTTTAACACCCTTTGGCTAAAGAAATTTCACCACATCTCTGTTTTGAAAGGGTGCCCCTCTATCCTGAGGCTGTGCCCTCTTGTCCTAAACCCTCCCACTATGGGAAACATCTTTTCCACATCTACTCTGTCTCGGCCTTTCAACATTTGAAAGGTTTCAATGGGATCCCCCCTCATCCTTCTGAATTCCAGTGAGTACAGACCCAGAGCCATCAAATGTTCCTCGTATGATAACCCTTTCATTCCTGGAATCACCCTTGTGAACCTCCTCTGGACCCTCCCCAATGCCAGCACCTCTTTTCTAAGATGAGGGGCCCAAAACTGTTCACAATACTCAAGGTGAGGTCTCACCTAGTGCCTTATAAAGCCTCAGCATCACATCCTTGCTCTTGTATTCTAGACCACTTGAAATGAATGCTAACATGGCATTTGCCTTCCTCACCACCGACTCAACCTGCAAGTTAACCTTCAGCATGTTCTGCACAAGTGTCCCAAGACCCTTTGCATCTCAGATTCCTTGATTTTCTCTGCACAGTTATTTCTACAATCAAAGGGCCAGTAACATCATGAAGGATCCCACCCACCCTGTTCATGGACAGTTAGTCCCACTCGCATGAGGAGGAGGCTACGTAGTATCCAGGCCATGACCACCAGACTCAAAATCAGTTACTTTCCCCAAGCAGTAAGGCTGATCCACACCTCCACCCACTAACTCCACCACTACTTACAAACAAGGGAAAATCTGCAGATGCTGGAAATCCAAGCAACACACACAAAATGCTGGAGGAACTCAGCAGGTCAGGCAGCATCAATGGCAGTATCCTGCTGTCTGGGAAAAGGCACCAAAGCATTTGGGCTCTCACAACCAGACTACGTAACAGTTTCTTCCCCCAAGCTATCAGACTCCTCAATACCCAGAGCCTGGACTAACACCCTACTGCCCTATTGTCTTGTTTATTATTTATTGTAATGCCTGCACTGTTTTCTGCACTTTATGCAGTCCGGTGCAGGTCTGTAGTCTAGTGTAGTTTCTTCTGTGTTGTTTTTTATGTAGTTCAGTCTAGTTTTTGTACTGTGTCATGTAACACCATGGTCCTGAAAAAACGTGTCTCATTCTTACTATGTACTGTACCAGCAGTTATGGTCAAAATGACAATAAAAAGTGACTTGACTTGACTTGAAAAGAGTATAGTCGATACTTCAAGCCGAGGCCCTTCAGCAGGACTGAGTGAAGGGTCTCAGCCCGAAATGTTAACAGTACTCTTTACCACTACTTTACCATCTACTGTCTGTCACTTTACGTACAGCCTAACATCACTTTATGGACATACAATCAATCTATGTACTTATTATTTATATTTATTGTTGTTTTATTATTAATATTATTGTGTTCTCTTTGTGTTTATGTTTGTGCTACATCGGATCGGGAGCAACAATTATTTTGTTCTCCTTACACTTGTGTCCTGGAAATGACATTAAACAATTTTGAATCTTGAATCTTGAAGTTTTTCATTGTACCGAGGTTAATAAATGGAATTACCATTTGAAGTAGCACAGGTGAAACAAGAACAGAGTGCAGAATAAAGTTACAGAGAAAGTGCAGTGCAGGTGGACAATAAGGTGCAGAATGATAATGAGATACAGTACTGTGCAAAAGTCTCGGGCACATATTATATAAAGAGAGAGCTAGGGTACCTAAGGCTTTTGCACAGTACTGTAGTAATTTTATGTATTGCACTGTACTGCTGCCACAAAAAAAAAGAACAAATTTCATGACATATGTGAGTGATGATAAACCTGATTCTAAATTGGGTCTCTATCATGGACTGAGGGTGGGAAGGGGACAGGGAGAGAGGATTGATGGTTGGGAAAAGGGGAAGAGAGAGGGGAAGGAGTGGGATGTACCAGAGTGACATTCTGTAATGATCAATGAACCAAATGTTCGGAATCCAATGGCCTTGCCAGGTGTCTCAGGGCTGGTTGAGTCTATACCCTTGCCACCCCCTTCCCCCACTGCCCCTGGCACTCCTTCTCTGCCACCTGTTCTACACCCCCTCCCGTGCCATAGCCAACATCCTTTGTTCCTGCCAGATTTACAAACTTACTGTCAAGTTGCTCTCATGTTGACAAAAGCAGTTCTATGCAAAAGTCTTCGGCACTCTAGCTAGTACAGTACTCCAGCTTGCAAGGTCAGGAGTCTATTTTATCATTCAAGATGTCCATTCAATAGTCTTAAAACAGTGGAAATGGTCAACATTTTAGAAACAGCTTCCTCTCCTTCACCTTCAGATTTCTGTATGGTCTATGAACCCATGAACACTATATCTTACTGATTCCTCTCTTTTTATTGCACTACTTATCCATATATATATATATATATAAAATAAAAACCATATATATAGCCAGGATTTTCTTTGTTTATTTGGGACACTATGCCACTTAATTGGGACAGTAGATTGTTACCAAACAGTTCCTAACTAGTGTTAAACATGTGCACTTGTGTGGCTGTTAGACAATACATCGTAGTCAGAGGCTTGGAGTGGACTGTTACTAAACAGCTTCAGAGCTCTAAATGAAATCAATATTTGGTGTGACCACTTTTTGCCTTTAAAACAGCATCAGTTCTCTTTGGTACATTGTTGTGCAATTTTATAAGAAAATCAGCTGGTCGGTTGTTGCAAGCAGCTTGGAGAATTTGCCACAGTTCTTCTGTAGACTTTGGCTGTCTCACTCACTTCTGTTTCTTCAGGTAATCCAAAACAACCTCGATAGTGTTCAGATGAGGTTTCTGTAAAAGCCATACCATCTGAAACCATATAAAACATCAAGGTGCCTAGTCTAAAGAATTAAGCTCTCTAGCCTATGTGCCTAAGACATTTGTGTGTCTGTATGTATGTATGTATATATATATATCCACACACACACACACACACACACACACACACACACACACACACACACACACACACACACACACACACACACACACACACACACACACACACGTGTGTGTGTATATACAGAACATATATATGAAGTACTGTATTCGTCAAAGAGAACCGGAGAGTGAATTTGAAAATTTGGCGGGAGCAGGATGTTGGGAATGGCAAGGTGAAGAGCTGTGGGAGGGGTATGGGTCAGGTGGCAGAGGAGCACCAGGGAATGGGGTAGTACGGGTGCAGAAAAAACCCAGCTCTGAGATACCAGGCAAGGTCATTTGATTCCAAACAATTTGTTTATTGATCATTACAGATTGTCTCTGGTGCTTCCCACTCCCTCCCCTCTCCCTTCCACTTTCCCAACCATCATTCCTCTCTCCCTGTCCCCTTCCCACCCTCAGTCCATGATAGAGACCCACATCAGAATCAGGTTTATCATCATTCACATACGTCATGAATTTTGTTCTTTTTTGTGGCAGTAGTACAGTGCAATACAGTCCTTTGCAAAAGCCCTAGGCACTCTAGGTCTCTCTCTCTCTCTTTCTTTCTCGCTCTCTCTCTCTCTCTCTATATATATATATATAATCTCGTAAGTGCTCAAGACTTTTGCACAATACTGTATCTCTTTATCATTTTGTTCCTTATTCTCTACCTGCACTGTACTTTCTCTGTAACTTTATTCTGCACCCTGTTCTTGTTTCACCTGTGCTACTTCAAATGGTAATTCTACTTATTAATGTCACATGTAAAAGTATTTACAATACTGTGAAAATGTCTTAGGCACCCTAGTTACATATATGTGCCTCAGACTTTTGCACAATACTGTGTATGTATATATGTGTAATTTAAAGTATCTGATTGTGAAGTTCCCATTACTAGGGAGAATTTTCTTGAGAAACTGAAAGGTCTGAAGGTAGTTAAGTCACCTGGACCAGATGGTCTACACCCCAGGGTTCTGAAAGAGGTAGCTGAAGAGATTGTGGAGGCATTAATAATGATCTCTCAAGAACCACTAAATTCTGGAATGGTTCCGGAGGACTGGAAAATTGCAGATGTCACTCCACACTTCAAGAAGGGAGAGAGGCAGAAGAAAGGAAATTATAGACTAGGTAGACTGACCTTAGAGGTTGGGAAGATGTTGGAATTGATTGTTAAGGTTGCGGTTTCAGGGTACTTGGAGGCACATAAAAACACAGGCCATATAACAAGCAGGATAGACAAAGGAGAATCGGTTGATGTTGTGCACTTGGATTTTCAGAAGGCCTTTGACAAGCTGCCTCATATGAAACTGTTTAACAAGTTAAAAAGAAAGATACTAGCATAGATAAAGCAGTGGCTGATTGGCAGGAGGTAAAGAGTGGAAATAACAAGAACCCTTTCTGGGTGGCTGCTGTTGACTAGTGGTGTTCTGCAGGGGCGATGTCGGGACCACTTCTTTTCATATTATATGTCAATGACTTGGATGATGGAATTAATGGCTTTGTTGCAAAGTTTGCGGATGAAATGAAGGCAGGTGGAGGGGCAGGTAGTTTTGAGAAAGTAGAGAGACTACAAAAGGACCTGGAGAGATTAGGAGAATGGGCAAAGAAGCGGCAGATGGAATACAGGGTCAGGAAGTGTATGGTCATGCACATTGGGAGACGAAATAAAAGAGTAGACTATCTTCTAAATGGTGTGAAAGTTCAAAAACTCTGAGGCGCAAAGTGACTTGGGAGTCCTTGTGCAGGATTCCCTAATAGTTAATTGGCAGGTTGGGTCTGTGGTGAGGAAGGCAAATATGATGTCAGCATTCATTTCAGAAGTACTAGAATATAAAAGCAAGGATGTACTGTTGAGATTCAATAAAGCACTGGTGAGGCATCACTTAGAGTGTTGTGAGCAGTTCTGGGCCCCTTACCTTAGAAAGGATGTGCTGACACTCAAGAGGGTTCAAAGGAGTTTCTTAAAAAATGATTCCAGGATTGATTGGCTTGTCATATGAAGAGTAGTTTTGGCTCTGGGTCTGTATTCACCAGAAATCAGAAGAATGAGGGGTGTCCTAACTGAAACCTAATGAATGGTGAAACCTTGATGGAGTGGATGCAGAGAGGATGTTTCCTATGATGGGAGAGTCTAAGACAAGAGGATACAGCCTAGAATAGAAGATCATTGTTTTAGAATAGAGATGAAGAGGATTTTCTTTAGCTAGGGAGTGCTGAGTCACTGGAATTTATTGCTACAGGCAGCTGTGGAGGCCAAGTCTTTATGTATATTTAAGGCAGAGCTTGATAGATTCTTAGTTGCCTTGCTGTGACACAGGTCAGTTCCATGGTTTAATTCATCAGTGACTCCATTATGCTGCATATTCGTCTCATGACGCAGTTTTGTTTTAAAGTGGAGTTTTGCTTTCTGTCTTAAGTCTCAAAGGTTATTGCCGGCAGTCTCGCCAAACACTGCCAGTATTGGTTTCTACCTTTGCAGTGCAGTCGGAGAGAGAAGAATTTACCGAAGTATGGAAAACCCGAAGGATCAAGTAAAGTTGGTGTCGTCATCAGTAATACAGGATCAACCTTATTGAATCCTCATTCAGAGGGTAGTGGCCCGCATCCGAGATAGCTCCTGCATTGTGAAAGCAGAAAGGGCTGGACGCAGCGTTTCGCCAAGGAGAAAGTCAGTGCCTTTAAGCCATTTTATTTCCTTCATCGTAAATCCTTCGAGCAAGGCATATTTCAGCTGGGATCAGCAGTAACGTCACGTTGTCAAGGAACTCATTACTTCAGGAAAGTCTCTCCTAATTGACTGTGTAAGTCATTTGGACTTTTGCATTTATCGCTTTAAGAACTGTGTTCGCATTTATCGCTTTAAGTACTGTTCGAGTTGCCGTATAGCAGTTAACTTCCGGTTAAGTTAGTCATTTGTTTACTTTTCATTTTTATTGAGCAGTGTTTAAATAAATGTTTTACTTGTTCATAAAAAACTTGTCTCAAGTATATATTCATTCTTGCCATATCATAATAATATGATTGGGAAATAATCAATGTGCAAAAGAAGACAACTTGCGCAAATAAAGTTAATATTGATTTGTAGAGTCCTTGAAAGTGAGCCTGCAGGTTTTGTAATCAGTTCAGTGTTGAGGTGAATGAAGTTATCCACAGCAGTTCAGAAGCCTGATGGTTGTAGGGTAATAATTGTTCCTGAACCTAGTGGTGTGGGACCTAAGGCTTTCATACCTCCTACCTGACGGTAGTAGTGAGAAGAGAGCATGGCCTGCATGGTGGATGTGAGGATCACTCGCTCAGGTGGAGGAGTCACAGCTGAAACAAAACGAGATTCATTACCTATATTAACTAGAAAAACTAAGAAGAGCTCAAGCAAACTGTGCAGAATGTTGATGAACCGAAATCACTGATGATTCATAGAAGAACCTGGGCTGAGTTTCACCAGACAAGGAACCACAACAACCCAAAGAGGGGTTGGCATGCCCCCTCCCCGAAATACACCCCGGAGCATGTAGGAATTCTTGATGTTGACAATACGGTGCTAATCACCCCAAACTGAATAAAAGTAATAAATACAAAGAGGGTTTAACAATGCTCATGATCCCAAATGAGACACTGACAAAACAAAGTGCGAAACCAGAGCCAGTGCAAAGATAAACTAAACATAAAAGGGAAGCAATCCGAGGACAATGCACAAGGTGACACTGAGGGAAAAAAAGTCCACATACTGACAAAATGAAATCTCTTCATAAAAACGACTCGTGGAAGGTGGGGGTCTTTGATGATGGATGCTGCTTTCTTGTGGCAGAGCTCATTGTAAACGTGCTGAATGGTGAAGTGGGTTTTACCTGTGACAGATTAGGCTGTATCCACCACTGTCTGCAGACTTTTCCATTGCTGGGCATTGGAGTTTCCACACAAGGCAACCAGTTAGGATACTCTCTGTTGTGTATCTGTAGAAGTTTGTCAGAGAGGAGCGGGTTTGGTTAATCAGGAGTACTAGGCTGAGGTGAAGTTTCAAGCGTGAGCAAGTTATTTTTGTAGAAAATAAGTGATTTTCTGCACAGCACATAAACTCAGTAGAAATTCAATAGGCACCACATGACTATGGATGATATGGGAGTGTGTGTGACTGCACTGGGACGAGTGACTTTGACATGGAAGGTTAGAAAAATGTTTGATTCATAACCACTCCATGCGGGGTATTCCCAAATGCCAAGACAAGGCACTTGATGCAAACTAGTCTGGCTGTCCCTGCACACAGAACGGCCATCCTTAACTTCAAATGCACATTGTCCTCAGGTCTTTGAACATTCCAAACAACTAACACATCACTGCTGTTGTCTCAGACATCAAGCTACTTAGATAAAAGTTATAGTGTCTCAGAGCTTCACAGGAGAATGTTTAAATAAGAAGCAGATCAAAAATGAAGTTTTGCTGTCAGTAATTTTCAATGTGGTTAAAATTCATGAATAACAAATACTGTGAGCAATGCACACAAAATGTTGGAGGAACTCAGCAAGTCTGGTGGCATCTATGGAAATGAATAAACAGTTGACATTTCAGGCCAAGACCCTTCTTCAGGACTGGAAAGGAAGGAGAAGACACCAGAATAAAAGGTGTGGGGAGGGGAAGGAGGATTAACTGGAAGGTGACAGGTGAAGCCAGGTGGGCGGGAAAGGTAAAGGGCTGGCAAGGAAGGAATCTGACTGGAGAGGAGAATGGACCATAGGGGAAAGGGAAGGAGGAAGGGCACCAGGGGGGAGATGATATGCAGGTGATGATAAGAGGTAAGAGGCCAGAATTGGGAATAGAAGAAGAGAGAAGGGAGAGGGAAAAAGGAGAACGAGCAATCAATGTCCATGCCATCAGGTTGAAAGCTACCCAGACAGAATATGAGGTGCTGCTCTGCCCTGAGAGTGGGATTCCTTCTAGACATTCACAGACTGTGCACCTTGATGGTCAAGGTACCCAGTGACGGCTCTTGACAGCCTAACCCTAAAGCTTGACAACAGTTGAGTCAATGGGGAACTTTTTCCTTCTGTTGAGTCATTGGTGATTTTTTTTGTTTGCACAGTTTGTCATCTTTTACACCTTGGTTGTTTGTCAGTTTTTGTTTATGCATAGTTTTTCATAGATTCTATTTTATTTATTTATTTTTTCTGTAAGTTCCTGCAAGAAAGTGAATCTCAGGGGCACATGTGGAAATATACAGTATACGTACATTAATAGTAAATTTAGTTTGACCTTTGAACTTTGATGGAAGTTCAGTGATCTCCAATGCTAAACCTCTTCCTCTCTCCACAAGTCCTCCCAGACACTGAGGATTTCCATCAATTTCCATTTTAGCATACACAAATTGCTGGAGGAATAACCATGGAGAGGAATAAACAGTTGACATTTTGGAGTGAGACACTTCATCAGGAGTACAGGTGAAGGATCTCAGGCTGAAACGTCAACTGTTTATTCCTCTCCATAGATGCTGCCTGGCCTGATGAGTTCCTTCAGCATTTTGTATGTGTGCCTTTGGATGTGCAGCATCTGAAGAACCTCTTGCATTTATGATTTCCTATTTTACGTCTCTTTGTTAGTAAGAGCCACTGAAACTGAACTTCAGTTGCAGATTGTGACTTTACAATAGTTGTGTAGGAGTTCAGTGTGGTGAGATTGATTCATATCCATCCTCTCCATGACTCCAGCAGTGAGTGTTTTTATCAGTTTCCAGACTGTGAAGGATTTCAATGGCTTTCTCTGATTTCCGTCCGCACTGAACCACCGTTTGTTGTCCAACAATATTTTCTTGCTGCTATTGGTCCAAAGTTCAACGCATAGAATATCCCAAACATTTCCACAACTAATGAATTCCTCTGGAAGTATAATTATTGTTAGAAATTAGAATTACTAGCCAAACAGCACACAACAAGCTTCCTTGCAGAATAATATCACTGTAGCTTATTTCAAAGTTTAGAGTCCATTTATTATCAATGCCCCACCACAAAGTTAGTCACACATCCACAGTGTGAACAAAGAGCAAATTGTGCCAACAATAAAAACAGGAAACAAATAATATACAGAACATGAACTGCAGAATCCCTGTAAATGAGTGTGCAGCCACAGAGCATTGCAGTCGGTCCAGGATCCTGTTGTCTGCAGGCTGCAGATGTGGGGTCAGTTCAGCACTGCAGTCACTCCAGATCCTGCTGTCTGCAGGCCGCAGCCACACAGCCAGTTCAGCACTGCAGTCACTCCAGATCCTGCTGTCTGCAGGCCACAGCCACACAGCCAGTTCAGCACTGCAGTCACTCCAGATCCTGCTGTCTGCAGGCCACAGCCACACAGCCAGTTCAGCACTGCAGTCACTCCAGATCCTGCTGTCTGCAGGCCACAGCCACACAGCCAGTTCAGCACTGCAGTCACTCCAGATCCTGCTGTCTGCAGGCCACAGCCACAGAATCAATACAGTGCTGAGGAGAGTGAAGCCACACAGAGTAATGAGCTGAATACTGGCTCATCCTTCGTCCTTGGCGATGATCTGCGTTTTAGTTTTACAACGCTGGTAAGTATAAGCTAGCATAATACTTTACCAACTCCAGGGACATGCATATACATGTTACTGCACTCTAACAACTAACGCCCAGCCTATATCTCCTGTCTCTGATAACGTTATCATGTGCACATACAAGCACACGCAAACACACATGCACGCAAGCATACACACTTACAAAAATACACATACACACAATTGCACACATGCACAAGTACACACATGTGTACATGCACACAAACATACATGCACATGCATGCATACACAAACATGCAAACACACACATGGTTAATTTATATTTTTACATATGGAATGACCATAACACCAAAAGATTTAGGAGCAGAATTAGGCCATTTGACTCATCGAGTCTGCTCCGCCATTTCATCATGGCTTATCCATTCTCTCAGCCCCAATCTTCTTTTTCGATCTTTTTATTATTATTATTAATATCAACATGATAAGATTAATACATAGATAGTGGGATTACAAACTTACAAATTTAAACTGAACATGAAAGGATACACAATCAATAATTACAATATAGTTGTCTTCCCAAATCATGAATGATACAAATATCATATAAACAAAGCAAAACTAGGTATATCATATATATGTAAAAAAAACAGAAAAGAGAAAAAGAAAAAAAAAAGTTAACCCTAAGAAAAACGAATCTAAAAACCTAATAACTAATAAAGAGAAAAAAAGGAAGGGAAAAAAGAAGAAAAAAAATGAATAATGGGCTGTTTATAATATCTATTAAAAAAATTCTTCAATTAGTCAATTTATCATCTATATGTGCTAAACATTCATTAATACAGTTTAAAGTTGTGCACAGGGCTCATATGTCCAGGATAAATTGGCTCGTTTTTATTCCTATATAAATCCTATATGTAACAGATGTCATTCTGAGATAGCGTCTTTAACTCATATGTTTTGGTCATGTCCGTTTTTGAAAAAATATTGGAAAGACATTTTTGATATTATTTCCACGGTATTGAACATTGATTTACAACCTCATCCTAATACTGCAATTTTTGGTTTACCAATGATGGACTCAATCCATTTATCTTCTTCTGCTTGTTGAATGATTGCATTTCTTACATTAATGGCTAGAAGATCTATTTTGTTGAATTGGAAAGAAATTAATCCCGCTACCGTATTTCATTGGCTTTCTCAAACTATGTTATGTCTAAATTTGGAGAAAATTAGAAGTGTTGTATTTGACCCTTCTATTAAATTTGAAAAGACATGGAGACCATTTATTCAATATTTTCATATGATGTAATTTGACCCTGTTCCAAACCTATTCGTTTTCCCGGTTTTGATTATACATATGTTGAGAGGATCGGAGTTGGCGACCCTGATGATTTTGTAATTTTTTTTTAATAGATACTATAATCAGCCCCAATCTTCTGCCTTCTCGCCGTAACCCTTTGAGTACTGACCAGTCAAGAATTTACCAAACTCTGTTTTAAATATACATAAATACGAGGCTTCCACAGCTGCCGGCGGCAACGAATTCCACAGATTCATCACTCTCTGGCTAAAGAAATTCCTCTCATCTCCATTCAAAAAGGACGTACCTCTATTCTGAGGCTGTATCCACTGGTCTTAGACTCTCCCACCATGGGAAACATCCTCTCCACATCCACTCTGTCAAGGACTTTCACCATTCAATAGGTTTCAATGAGGTCACCCTCATTTCTGAATTCCAGTGAATACAGGTCCCAGTGAATCAAACGCTCTTCATATGACAAGCCAATCAATCCTGGAATCATTTTCATGAACCTCCTTTGAACCCTCTCTAGTTTCAGCAAAACATTTCTATAATCAGGGGCCCAAAACTGCTCACAATACTCCAAGTTAGGCTTCACCAGTGCTTTATAAAGTCTTAACATTACATCCTTGCTTTTATATACTAGTCCTCTTGATATGAATGCTACCATTGCATTTGCCTTCCTCACCACAGCCTCAACCCGCAAATTAACCTTTAGGAAATCCTACACAAGGATGCCCAAGTCCCTTGGTGCCTCAATGTTTTGTATTTTCTCTTCATTTAGAAAACAGTCAACCTTTTCATTTCTTCTACCAATGTGCATAACCATTCACTTCCCACCACTGTATTCCAACTGTCATCTCTTTGCCCATTCTCCAAATTTAAATCCTTCCACAGCCTCTCTACCTCCTCAAAACTGCCTGCCCCTCCACCTATCTTCATGTTGTCTGCAAACTTTGCAACAAAGCCATCAATTCCATTATCTAAATTATTGACATGAAACATAAAAAGAACCGGTTCCAACGCAAACACGAGGAAATCTGCAGATGCTGGAAATTCAAGCAACACACACAAAATGCTGGTGGAACGCAGCAGGCCAGGCAGCATCTATAGGAAGAAGTACAGTTGACGTTTCGGGCCGAGACCCTTCGTCAGGAGGGTCCCAGTCCCAACACAAACCACTAGTCACTGTCAGCCAACCAGAAAAGGCTCCCTTTGTTTCCACTCTTTGCCTCCTGCCAATCAACCACTGCTCTTTATCCATGATGGAATCTCTCCTGTAATACCATGGGCTCATAACTTGTTAAGCAGCCTCATGTGTGGCACCTTGCCAAACACCTTCTGAAAATGCAAGTACACAACCGATTTTCCTTTGTCTATCCTGCTTGCTATTTCTTCAAAGAATTCCAACAAATTAGTCGGGCAAGATTTTCCCTTGAGGAAACCATGCTGACTATGGTCTATTTTATCACATGCCTTGAAGTATCCTGAGACCTCATCCTTAATAATTAGCTCCATCATCTTCCCAACCACTGAGGTCAGACTAACTAACCTATATTTCCTTTATTCTGCTTCTCTCCTTTCTTGAAGATTTCTGCCGGAACCATCTCAGATTCTAGTGATTCTTGAAAGATCACTACTGATGCCTCCACAATCTCTTCAGCCACCTCTTTCAGAACCTTAGGGTGTACACCGTCTGGTCCAGGTGACTTATCTATCTTCAGACCTTTCAGCTTCCCAAGAACATTCTCTTTCGTCATGGTAACTTCACACACTCCATGCCCCTGACACCTGGAACTTCCACCATACTGCTCGTGTCTTTTAGAAGACAGATGCAAAATACTTCCTCAATTTGTCCTCCATTTCATTGTCCCATATTACTACCTCTCCAGCATTGTTTTCCAGAGGTCCAATATTCACTCTTGCCTCTCTTTTATACTTTTTGTATTTGAAGGAACTTTTAGTATCCTCTTTAATATTATTGGCTAGCTTAATTTTGTATTCCATATTTACCTTCTTAGTGGCTTTTTCAGTTGCCTTCTGTTGGTTTTTAAAGGCTTCCCAGTCCTCTAACTTCCCACTAATTTTTGCTCTATTATATGCCCTCTTTTTGGCTTTAATGTTGGCTTTAACTTCTCTTGTTAGCCATAGTTGTGTTACCTTTTCTTTAGAATACTTCTTCCTCTTTGGGTTGTCACCATCCTTGCCAGTGTTCTTTTCCAATCAATTCTGTCCAACTCCTCTCTCATGCCACCGTAATTCCCTTTTCTCCACTGTAATACTGATACATCTGACTTTAGCTTCTCCTTCTCATATTTCATGGTGAATTTGATCATATTATGATCACTTGCCCCTTAGAGTTCTTCTACCTTAAGTTCTCTAATTAATTTTGGTTCATTGAACAACATCCAATCCAGAATGGCTGATCCCCTAGTGGGCTCAATCATGAATTGCTCTAAAAAGCCTTCTTGCAGGCATTCTAGAAATTCCCTCTCTTGGAATCCAGCACCAACCTGATTTTCCCTCTCTACCTGCATATCGAATTCACCCATGTCTATTGGAACATTGTCCTTTTGGCATGCATTTTCTATCTCTCATTATAATTTGTTGGCCACATCCTTTTTCTCTCCAGATCTGATGAAGGAGCTCAGCCCGAAACATTGACTGTATTCTTTTCCATTGATGCTGCCTGGCCTGCTGAGTTCCTCCAGCATTTTGTGTGTGTTGCCTAGCCGCAACCTTACTACTGTTTGTGGGTCTGTATGCAACTCTCATCAGGGTCTTTTTACCCTTGCAGTTCCTCAGCTCTATCCATAATGATTCAACACCTCCTGACCTTATGTCACCTCTTACTAATGACTAAATTTCATTTTTTTACCAACAGAGGAATGCCACCCCCTCTGCCTTCCTGCCTGTCTTTTTGATACAGTGTGTATCCTTGGACATTGAGCTCCCAGCTATAATCTTCTTCCAGCCATGATTCAGTGATGCTTACAACATCACACCTGCCAATCTGCATCTGTGCTGCAGGTTCATCTACCTCATTCCATATACTGCGCGCATATGCTACAATAATGACTGGTATATCCGGTTTTTTTGATTGAAGAACCCAGTATGACGTTCTTGTTGTCTGTAGGCTCCAATGCTCTGCCTAGTTCCTTACATTCAGAATGCAGCACTGTAAAGGCAGACAAAATCCCAGTGAAGTTCTCACCACACTGGTGACCTTTTGTCGGGTTTGACCAACCCCTTGTTGTCAATCCTTCATTCATCTTCCAAAGGCCATGGCAATATCACCGGCTGTCTCTGAAGTGAGTTACGTGCCGTACACTCCTGACAGACAGCAGCGATGCAGACATGGGAAAGGGAGACTCACTGACGCTCACTGCTCATACACCATCCATCAAACTCAGTGCCAACTCCAAGCCTCTCACTGACAGTAACTCCACAAAATCCAGGTCCAGCAGCAGCTATGGAGAGGAATAAACAGTTCATTCATTTCCATGGATGCCGCTTGATCTGCTGAGCTCCTCCAGCGTTGTTTGTCTGTTGCTCTGGGTTTCCAGCATCTGCAGAATTTCTTGAGTTTCCCTCTCAGCACATTGTTCCTCGGGCTGGAGTGACACTATGTCGTGCAGGTTCAGGACACGGTGCTCAGACAGTGGAACAACACCTATGGGGGAGGGCAGAGGAATTATTGATGTTTCCACCTCCATAGATGCTGCTTGACCCGTTGATTGTTTGCGCTTTAGATTCCAGCACCTGCAATCAGCTTGTCGCCACAAGATTTAAGACGAAGACTTTTCAGCAAAAATATCAATTGACCATGAAAAGTCTTCTGTTAATGGCACCAATATCCTGATTAAGCACCGTGAAGGGGAATGGGATGGGAGTTGATAGAGGGAAGCAATCTGGTACACAGGCAGCCACAGTGACACCCCACGGCCATTCAAACCTTTCAAGAGGCGCTGCCTGGAACGTATACCTACCTGCAGGAGGCAGGTTTAGTGTCAATGATGTGACAAAGGAACATTGAGTATGCTTTTTCCACCCACCCACCCTGCTGTTTGTCCCACTCCCATTGGGGAGGAGGCTATGTAGCATCGACGTCAGGATCACCAGACTGAAAAATGGTTACTTTCCCCAAGCAGTCAGGCTGATCGACACCTCCACCCCCTAACCCAGTCTTCACACCCCCAACCACCAAACACCTTATCATTTCCTGTCAGAGTCACCTCATATACATACACTCTCCTGTACCTAGCCTCATTTTCAAAGTTTCAAAGCTCTCAAAGGTACATTTAATGTCAGAGAAATGTATACAATATACCTACATCCTGAAATGCATTTTCTTCACCACCATCCACGAAAACAGAGGTGTGCCCCCAAAGAATAAATGACAGTTAAATGGTAGACTATCAAAGACCCCCCAGCTCCCGTTCCTACCATGCATAAGCGGCAGCAAGCAAGATCCCCCCTTCCCCCACCGACCTCATTTTAAGGACATACAATCTACCCATGTATATAAGCTCTCTTATACATTAATATTTATTATTTTATTATTGTATTCTTGATCTTATTGTGCTTTTTTAATGCTGTTTCGGATCCAGGGCAACAATAATTTTTTTTCTCCTTCAAACTTGTGTGTTGAAGAATAATATTAAACAATCTTGAACCTTGTATTAACCTGTTACTTCCTCCTCTGGTGCAGGGACTAAGCGAGGAAGGGGTGATATGTGCAGTAGACTGATGGCCACTCATCCTCACACTATAGGACATACCTGAGGGCAGTCATTCTGTGGTCATTCTGTGGAGAGGTACAGGTTTCGGAGGGTGGTCACTCTGTGAGGAGATGTAGGTTTGGAAGGGGTGGTCATTCTGTGGGGAGATGTAGGTTTGGGAGGAGTGGTCACTCTGTGGAGAGATGTAGGTTTGGGAGGGGTGGTCATTCTGTGGGGAGATGTAGGTTTGGGAGGAGTGGTCACTCTGTGGGGAGATGTAGGTTTGGGAGGAGTGGTCATTCTGTGGAGAGATGTAGGTTTGGGAGGGGTGGTCAATCTGTGGGGAGATGTAGGTTTGGGAGAAGTGGTCACTCTGTGGAGAGATGTAGGTTTGGGAGGGGTGGTCACTCTGTGGGGAAATGTAGGTTTGGCAGGGGTGGTCACTCTGTGGAGAGATGTAGGTTTGGGAGGAGTGGTCACTCTGTGGAGAGATGTAGGTTTGGGAGGGGTGGTCAGTCTGTGGGGAGATGTAGGTTTGGGAGGGGTGGTCACTCTATGGAGAGATGTAGGTTTGGGAGGGTGGTCATTCTGTGGGGAGATGTATGTTTGGGAGGGGTGGTCACTCTGTGGAGAGATGTAGGTTTGGGAGGAGTGGTCACACTGTGGAGAGATGTAGGTTTGGGAGGAGTGGTCACTCTGTGGAGAGATGTAGGCTTGGGAGGGGTGGTCACTGTGGGGAGACGTAGGTTTGGGAGGAGTGGTCACTCTGTGTGGAGATGTAGGTTTGGGAGGGGTGGTCACTCTGTGGGGAGATGTAGGTTTGGGAGGGGTGGTCATTCTGTGGGGAGATGTAGGTTTGGGAGGAGTGGTCACTGTGGGGAGATGTAGGTTTGGGAGGGGTGGTCATTCTGTGGGGAGATTTAGGTTTGGGAAGAGTGGTCACTCTGTGGGGAGATGTAGGTTTGGGAGGGGTGGTCACTCTGTGGGGAGATGTAGGTTTGGGAGGAGTGGTCACTCTGTGGGGAGATGTAGGTTTGGGAGGGGTGGTCATTCTGTGAAGAGATGTAGGTTTGGGAGGAATGGTCACTCTGTGGGAAGATGTAGGTTTGGGAGGGGTGGTCACTCTGTGGGGAGATGTAGGTTTGGGAGGGGTGGTCACTCTGTGGAGAGATGTAGGTTTGGGAGGAGTGGTCACTCTGTGGGGAGATGTAGGTTTGGGAGGGGTGGTCACTCTGTGGGGAGATGTAGGTTTGGGAGGAGTGGTCACTCTGTGGGGAGATGTAGGTTTGGGAGGGGTGGTCACTCTGTGGAGAGATGTAGGTTTGGGAGGGGTGGTCATTCTGTGGAGAGATGTAGGTTTGGGAGGGGTGGTCAGTCTGTGGGAAGATGTAGGTTTGGGAGGGGTGGTCACTCTGTGGAGAGATGTAGGTTTGGGAGGGTGGTCATTCTGTGGAGAGATGTAGGTTTGGGAGGGGTGGTCACTCTGTGGAGAGATGTAGGTTTGGGAGGAGTGGTCACTCTGTGGGGAGATGTAGGTTTGGGAGGGGTGGTCACTCTGTGGGGAGATGTAGGTTTGGGAGGGGTGGTCACTCTGTGGAGAGATGTAGGTTTGGGAGGGTGGTCATTCTGTGGAGAGATGTAGGTTTGGGAGGGGTGGTCACTCTGTGGGGAGATGTAGGTTTGGGAGGGGTGGTCACTCTGTGGGGAGATGTAGGTTTGGGAGGGGTGGTCACTCTGTGGAGAGATGTAGGTTTGGGAGGGTGGTCATTCTGTGGAGAGATGTAGGTTTGGGAGGGTGGTCACTCTGTGGAGAGATGTAGGTTTGGGAGGGTGGTCATTCTGTGGAGAGATGTAGGTTTGGGAGGGGTGGTCACTCTGTGGGGAGATGTAGGTTTGGGAGGGGTGGTCACTCTGTGGAGAGATGTAGGTTTGGGAGGAGTGGTCACTCTGTGGGGAGATGTAGGTTTGGGAGGGGTGGTCATTCTGTGGAGAGATGTAGGTTTGGGAGGGGTGGTCATTCTGTGGAGAGATGTAGGTTTGGGAGGGGTGGTCAGTCTGTGGGGAGATGTAGGTTTGGGAGGGGTGGTCACTCTGTGGAGAGATGTAGGTTTGGGAGGGTGGTCATTCTGTGGAGAGATGTAGGTTTGGGAGGGTGGTCATTCTGTGGGGAGATGTATGTTTGGGAGGGGTGGTCACTCTGTGGAGAGATGTAGGTTTGGGAGGAGTGGTCACACTGTGGAGAGATGTAGGTTTGGGAGGAGTGGTCACTCTGTGGAGAGATGTAGGCTTGGGAGGGGTGGTCACTGTGGGGAGACGTAGGTTTGGGAGGAGTGGTCACTCTGTGTGGAGATGTAGGTTTGGGAGGGGTGGTCACTCTGTGGGGAGATGTAGGTTTGGGAGAGGTGGTCATTCTGTGGGGAGATGTAGGTTTGGGAGGAGTGGTCACTGTGGGGAGATGTAGGTTTGGGAGGGGTGGTCATTCTGTGGGGAGATTTAGGTTTGGGAAGAGTGGTCACTCTGTGGAGAGATGTAGGTTTGGGAGGGGTGGTCACTCTGTGGAGAGATGTAGGTTTGGGAGGGGTGGTCATTCTGTGGGGAGATGTAGGTTTGGGAGGGGTGGTCAGTCTGTGGGGAGATGTAGGTTTGGGAGGGGTGGTCACTCTGTGGGGAATTGCAGGTTTGGGAGGGGTGGTCACTGTGGAGGGATGTAGGTTTGGGAGGGGTGGTCATTCTGTGGAGAGATGTAGGTTTGGGAGGGGTGGTCATTCTGTGGGGAGATGTAGGTTTGGGAGGGGTGGTCACTCTGAGGGGAGATGTAGGTTTGGGAGGGGTTGTCACTCTGTGGGGAGATGTAGGTTTGGGAGGGTGGTCATTCTGTGGAGAGGTGCAGGTTTGGGAGGGGTGGTCACTGTGGAGGGATGTAGGTTTGGGAGGGGTGGTCATTCTGTGGAGAGATGTAGGTTTGGGAGGGGTGGTCATTCTGTGGAGAGATGTAGGTTTGGGAGGGGTGGTCATTCTGTGGAGAGATGTAGGTTTGGGAGGGGTGGTCATTCTGTGGGGAGATGTAGGTTTGGGAGGGGTGGTCACTCTGTGGGGAGATGTAGGTTTGGGAGGGGTTGTCACTCTGTGGGGAGATGTAGGTTTGGGAGGGTGGTCATTCTGTGGAGAGGTGCAGGTTTGGGAGGGGTGTTCATTCTGTGGAGAGGTGCAGGTTTGGGAGGGGTGGTCATTCTGTGGAGAGGTGCAGGTTTGGGAGGGGTGGTCATTCTGTGGAGAGGTGCAGGTTTGGGAGGGGTGTTCATTCTGTGGAGAGGTGCAGGTTTGGGAGGGGTGTTCATTCTGTGGAGAGGTGCAGGTTTGGGAGGGGTGGTCATTCTGTGGAGAGGTGCAGGTTTGGGAGGGGTGTTCATTCTGTGGAGAGGTGCAGGTTTGGGAGGGGTGGTCATTCTGTGGAGAGGTGCAGGTTTGGGAGGGGTGTTCATTCTGTGGAGAGGTGCAGGTTTGGGAGGGGTGGTCATTCTGTGGGGAGATGTAGGTTTGGGAGGGGTGGTCATTCTGTGGGGAGATGTAGGTTTGGGAGGGGTGTTCATTCTGTGGAGAGGTGCAGGTTTGGGAGGGGTGTTCATTCTGTGGAGAGGTGCAGGTTTGGGAGGGGTGGTCATTCTGTGGAGAGGTGCAGGTTTGGGAGGGGTGTTCATTCTGTGGAGAGGTGCAGGTTTGGGAGGGGTGTTCATTCTGTGGAGAGATGTAGGTTTGGGAGGGGTGGTCAGTCTGTGGAGAGGTGCAGGTTTGGGAGGGGTGTTCATTCTGTGGGGAGATGTAGGTTTGGGAGGGTGGTCATTCTGTGGGGAGATGTAGGTTTGGGAGGGTGGTCATTCTGTGGGGAGATGTAGGTTTGGGAGGGTGGTCATTCTGTGGGGAGATGTAGGTTTGGGAGGGTGGTCATTCTGTGGGGAGATGTAGGTTTGGGAGGGGTGGTCATTCTGTGGGGAGATGTAGGTTTGGGAGGGGTGGTCACTGTGGAGGGATGTAGGTTTGGGAGGGTGGTCATTCTGTGGGGAGATGTAGGTTTGGGAGGGGTGGTCACTCTGTGGGGAGATGTAGGTTTGGGAGGGGTGGTCATTCTGTGGAGAGGTGCAGGTTTGGGAGGGGTGGTCATTCTGTGGGGAGATGTAGGTTTGGGAGGGTGGTCATTCTGTGGGCAGTACTTACTGCAACTGCTGGTGAAGGGAATGACAGTGCTGAAGTGTGCAATTTGATGCAGCTCAACATGACTGCGTTGCACTGAAAGGTACTTAGCTTATGGGAGCTGCCTTCAACCAAGCCACCAAGTATACCCCTGGCATGGTTTGGACATGGTGTGTAACTTTGAGCTGTAAAACACAGAACAGTACAGCACAGTACAGGCCCTTCAGCCAACAGTGTTGAGATGACCCTTTGATCTATTCTAAGAACAATCTGATGCTTCCCTCCTGTATGGCCCTCCATTTTACTTTCAACAATTTGAAAGTCTCTAAAATGTCCCTAATGTATCTGATTCTATCACCACCTGCGGCAGCGTGTTCCACACAGCCACCACTCTGTGAAAAACCTACCTCTGACATCTGATCTAGACCTTCCTTCAATTGTCTAAAATTGTGTCCTCTCAGTTCACCGATTTCATGCCACGATTAAATCGGACCTGTGAAATTATCATCTTACGAAAGGCCTGTGAAGGCTGGAATTGTTCGGAAAATGTTTTAACACTCTGTCCTACAGCAAAGCCCAGTCCACCTGTACCACATGCAAATGGACCTCGTCATCCATCAGGTTTAGAAACCCATTTTCACTCCAATCTTACTGAGCTGCAGAGATGGAAAGTGACTGAATTTCACAGGAAATTGTGGGTTGGGGATTGGTCTCTCCTGTTGGTACTGCCATCTAGTGTTCACTCAGTGCTGCTCTCCAGTGTTCACTCGGTACTGCCTTCCAGTGTTTGCTCAGTGTTGTCCTCTTGTGTTCACTCAGAGCTGCCCTCGAGTGTTCGCTCAGTGCTGCCTCTGCTGTTTGCTCAGTGGAAAAATAATTGGAGGGCAGCAGAGGAATGCTGTTTCATTTGGCTACATTTATGCATGGTTGAACGATATTAAACTTGAACTTGAAAACTCCAGCAATCCCACAAACATGCCCTCCTCCTGTGGGAGTATGTTGAAAACTGATTACATTTCTCGCTGCCTCAGTAAGACAGCCAACATAAGGATCCCAGGCAGTCTCTCTTCTCCCTCCTCCCAAAGGGCAGAAGATCCAAAAACCTGAAAGCACGTACCATGAGCCCCAACAACATCTTCTACCCTGCTGCTATAAGACCTTTGAGTTGTCTCGTAGTATGATAAGATTGACTCTTGACCTCTCAAACTACCTCATCATGATCTTGCATCGTATTGTCTACCTGCACTGCACTTTCCCTGTAACTGTGACACTTTATTGCATTGCTAGTGTTTTACCTTGTACCCTCTAGGAGCACAGTAGTTAGAGTTAAGCTGTTCAGCACCAACAATCCAGGTTCAATTCTGCCGCTGTCAGTAAGGAGTTTGTACAGTCTTTCCATGACTACACGTGTTCGGTGGAAGCAGATTCACAGACTCAGTGTGTGGGACAGAAGACACTGACTGCGAGTAAGTAAAGAAAGGGTTGAAGGTGAACATTGCTCCAAGTAACTCCTCAAACCTCCCCACATCCCCCATCCTGCAGGGCGCCCCAGGGAGTTTCGAGCTTGCAGCCTTTGCCATTCCTGTAATAAATTCCGCATCATCTGCCAGCGATCTTAATTTTTTTTTATCATCAGCCGTGGATTGAAATTCTGTTGAAGCCTATTTTTAGCCTTCTGGTTAACGAGGGTTAATGAGTCTCTGAAAATAGCTGAGCTATGAATTTCAAATGAGCACATTATCCAACGTGTAGAGGCTCACCAGGATGGATGGAAGAGGAGAAATGTCTCCCCTTATTTCCACAAGCATAATCAGAATCAGGTTAATGCTTCACAATCACAATCACTGACTTATATGACATGAAATTTGTTTATTTATTTATTTAGAGATCCAGTGCGGAATAGACCCTTCCAGCACAACAAGTTGCACCGCCCAACAACCACAATTTAACTCTAACCTAATCACGGGACAACTTACAATGACCATTTAACCCACTAGCCACTTTGGACTGTGGGAGGAAACTGGAGCACCTGGAGGAAACCCATGCACTCAACAGGAAGAACACACAAGCTTTCTTACAAAAGGGATCAGAATTGATTTATTGTTTTGCAGCCGCGATGCAGTGCAAAGACATAAAAATTACGATAAATTAAAGAAAGGGTGTGGAAGCTTTAGGGAGACTGCAGAGGATATTTACCAGGATGCTGCCTGGATTAGAGAGCGTGTCTTATGAAGATGGGTTGAGTGAGCTCGGGCTTTTCTCTTTGAAGCAAAGGAAGATAAAATCCTATGGCGTTACAGGAAAGATACAGGCATGGATAGAGGAATGGCTGACAGGCAGGAGGCAGCAATTGGGAATTAAAGGGGCCTTTCCTGGTTGACTGTCAGTGACTAGTGGTGTTCCTCAGGGATCAGTATTGGGACCGCTGCTTTTCACATTCTTTGTCAATGATTTAGATAATGGAGTTGACGGCTTTGTGGCGAAGTCTGCGGATGATATGAATATAGATGGTGGGGTAGGAGGTGCTGAGGAAGCAATGCGATCGTAGCAGGACTTAGACCAAATTAAAAGAATCGGCAAAAAAGTGGCGGATGGAACACAGTGTTGGGAAATGTATGATAATGCATTTTGGTAAAAGGAACAATAGTGTGGACTATTATATAAATGGGGAGAAGGTTCAAACATCAGAGGTGCAGAAGGACTTAGGAGTCCTCATGCAAGACTACGAGAAGGTTAACTTACAGGTTGAGTCCATGGTAAAGAAGGCAAATGCAATGTTGATACTTATTTTAAGGGGAATAGAATATAAAACCAAGGACATAATACTGGGCCTTTATGAGACCCTAGTCAGGCTGCACTTGGAGTATCATCAACAGTTTAGGGCCCATGTCTCAGAAAGGATGTGTTGTCATTGGAGAGAGTCCAGAGGAGGTTCACGAGGATTATTCTGGGAATGAAGGGGTTAACGTATGAGTAGCATTTGGCAACTTTGGGCCTGTACTCACTGGAATTTAGAAGAGCGCGTGGGGAGCTCATTGAAACCTACCGAATGTTGAAAGGACCAGATAGGGTGGATGTGGAGAGGCTGCTTCCTATGGTAGGGTATCCAGAACTGGAGGGCACAGCTTCAACTTTGAGGGGCGACCCTTTAGAATAGAGGAAAGGAGGAATTTTTTTAGCCAGAGTGTAGTAAGTCTGTGGAATGCTCTGCCACAGACCGCGGCAGAGGCCAAGTCCATGCGTATATTTCAGGCGGAAGTTGATCATTTCCTGATCGGTCAGGGGATCAAAGGATATGGTGGGAAGGCAGGTGTATGTGGTTGAGTGGGCCATGATGGAATGATGGAACAGACTCGATGGGCTGAATGGCCTAATTCTGCTCCTATGTCTTATGGTCTAATGGAGGATGTGAGGTGTCTTGATAGAGGTGTACAAAATGATAAGAGGCATAGACGGAGTGGGTAGCCAGAGACCTTTTCTCACAGCAGAAATGGCTAATACCAAGGGACATAGTTTTAAGATGATTGGAGTAAAGTATAGGGGAATATCAGAGGTAGCTTTTTTTCACAGAGAGGGGTGGGTGCATGGAATGCCCTGCCAGAGGTAGAGGTAGATGCAGATAAATTAGGAACATTTGAAAAACTCTTAGATAAGCACAAGGATGATAGAAAAATGGAGGTTCATGTAAGAGAAAAGTGTTAGATTGAGTAGGTCAAAATGTCAGCACAACATTGTGGGCCGAAGGGCCTTTACTGTGCTGTACAGTTCTATGTGCTATGTTCTAAAATATAAAGAATCAATTTCAACATTTTGATAGAAATGGAAGCTAACTGTGCTGGAAATCTATTAGTTTGGAAAGGTAATTCTCTAGGAAAAGCTATGTGTCAGTTTTGAAACTCACTTCCTGTGAATTGCAAGTGACCTCCCAAGACATTTGATGTAATAACAATGTCACCACTTAAAAATTTAAAAGTGAGTCCTTGAACCCTCATTGTAAGAATGTAAATATTTATGCCAGTATATAAGAGATATTGGGAATTGACAGAATCAGTCTGAGACCATACTGCCATCACTCACAGCAGCCAGAAGCTGACACTGTGCCCAGTTAACAGGAAGCAGCAGGCTTTAAGTCGTCAGGGAAAAGGCAGGAGAAGACTTGATGCACATTAACACATTCTCGGAGGCTGATAAACGTGCTCTCCATCTACCAGCAAATACAAGATGAGTCAATACTAACGACTTTGGCCTGAGTAAATCTATGGACGTTAGCTGACAAATGTTTAAAACACACATATGAACTATTTCCCTCCATCGTTTTAACAGGATTCCACATTCAATGTAGTCAGAGACAGCAGTTCATGGTGCCAACAGAATCGCTAACCCATTTACGATAAATTAGTTTACAACCTCATTATAAGTGTGCACCAAGGAATCGGCATTAATTTGTTCCGGAGTTAATTTGCTAATCAGTGCGCTTCCCAGGAGGTTAAACCACCGGGTATTTCTTTCAAAGCAGCTCTCAAGCCTAAGATATCCTCACCAGAAGGGTAAGACCATAAGACATAGGAGCAGAATTAGGCCATTCAGCCCATTGAGTCCACTCCAACATTCTATCATGGCTAATTTATTATCCCTTTCAACCTGTTGCCTTCTTTCTGTAGCTTTGCCGCTGTTACTAATCAAGAACTTATCAACTTCTGCTTTAAATATTCTTAATAACTTGGCTTTATCAGCTGTCTGTGCCAATGAATTCCGCAGATTCACTGCTCACTGGCTAAATAAATTCCTTCTCATCTCTGTTCTGAAGGTGCCGTGACCCTGTGGCTTGCTATAGTGTAACCTTTTTGAGCTCCAGTACTCACTAATCAATATCTTTAGCCCTTGTGATTTTGGTTCAATTGTGCTAAATTAATTGTGGCTGGTACATGTTTCCCGCATTCTATGATTATTTAAAGAGGTCTCCTATTCAGTGCCTTAGTGCGGTTATTGTGTTGGAGAGACTGAACGACCTCGTGGTGTCGCTCAGTCACGTCCCCTGAAGCTCAGATTCTGACGTCTAACATCTTGTTTCCGCCTCTTCCTCGGGATTCTGTCTTCCTCCGAGAATGCAGCATGACCAAACGGCCCCATGTACCATATGGACTCGGCAGGCTCTGAGCTTTCCCAGTCTTTGTTCGGGATTTCTTCCGAGGTTCTCTGGGTCTACAAGGTTTGTACGGTCTCTCAGGTTACGTTTCTCCCCACCCCACCCCACCCCGAGTTGTCCGCTATGTCCCCAAGTCAAATGCAATGCTTCCAAGTTATTTGCTAGCTTCCAAGTTTTATGCTATGTTTCCGAGTTTCGCGCTGATTCAGATTCAGAATCATTCTCATGAATCTTCTCTGAACCCTCTCCAATGTAAGCACATCCCTTCCTCAGATTCAGATTCAGATTCAGTTTATTGTCATTTAGAAACCACAAATGCAATGCAGTTAAAAAATGAGACAACGTTCCTCCAGAATGATATCACAAAAGCCCATGACAAAACAGACTACACCAGAAAATCCACATAATGTTTGGCAATCCCCAATCCAGAGTCCGGAGAGGCTGCTGTGTATTAATATCGCGCTACCATCTTAGCGCGTTCTATACAACAGAGTTCTATACTACATCTCTGAGTTCTATTCTATTCCAAATCCCTCTATTCTAAGGCTATGCCCTCTGGTCCTAAACTCCCCCTCAAACATCCTCTCCTATTCACTCTATCAAGACCTTTCAATATTTAGTAAGTTTCACATACAGTCGGCCCTCCTTATCCATGGGGGATTATCCCCTGCGGATACCAAAAAACGCGGATGCTCAAGTTCTTTATATAAAATGGCGCAGCATTTGCATATAACCTATGCACATCCTCCCATATACTTTAAATCATCTCCAGATTACTTATAATACCTAGTACAATGAAAATGCTATGTAAATAGTTGTTATACTGTATTGTTTAGGGAATAATGACAAGAAAAAGAAGTCTGTACATGAGACGCGAGGCGCACAATGCTCAAACAACAAGTGCTGGAGAGAGAACTTCCAGGTTTTCCCAATCCATGGTTGGCTGAATCCGTGCATGCAAACCCGTGGATAAGGAGGGCTGACTGTATGAGCTTGCACATACTGTATCTATACCCCTTGTATTGTAAATCTCTGTCAAATATCCTCTCATTCTCCTACACTCCAGGGTAAAAAGTCCTAACCTGTTTAATCTTTCCCTATCATGTAAATCTCTAAGTCCCAGCAACATCCTTGTAAATTTTCTCTATACCCTTTCAATCTTATTGATAACTTCCTTGTAGACAGGCGACCTGACTGAACGTAATAATCCAAATTAGGCCTCACCAACATTTTATACAATTTCAAAATAATGACCCAGCTCCTGTACTCAGTACTCTGAGTATGAAAGCCAATGTGCCAAATGCTCTCTTTACAACCTTATCTACCTGTAACAGCACTTTCAAGGAATTATAGATCTGTATTCCCAGATCCCTCTGTGACATCTTTTTCTGGAGAAACCTTTTTTAGTCTTTAGCTAAAATGTCAACTGTCCATTTCCCTCTACAGATGCTGCTCAACCTGCTGAGTTCCTCCAACAGTTTGCTCTTTTCCGAGAATAGTTTTTCTTCATTTTTCCATGGGATGGGGACATACAAGCGGTATGCAAAATTATGAGGGGTATAGATGGGGTAAATGCAAGCAGGCTTCTTTCACTGAGTTTGGGTGAGACTTGAACCAGAGGTCATAGGTTAAGGGCAAGACGTGAAATGGCTGAAGGGACATGAGGGGAAACTTCTTCACTCAGCAAGTGGTGAGCATGTGGAACGAGCTGCCAGCTGAAGTGGTGGATGTGATTTTGATTTCAGCATTTAAGAGAAGTTCGGATAATTACATGGATGGGAGGAGAATGGAGGACCTTGGTCCGGGTGCGGGCCAATGGGTCAAGGCAGGTTAATATTTCGGCATGGACTAGATGGGACAAAGGACCTGTTTCTGTGCTGTAGTGGTCTATGAGTGTATGACATCACAGGCAGTACCACCTTTCATTGTCCACGCTGAACTGCCCCTGAACTGAGGTGGCAGACAGATCCCACCATCTTGGTGTCACATGTGTATGAAACCGATTAAGGATGAACGCTTGCTCCCCTGACGGTCATGAGTGAACCAGATGTTGGTCTGGCTGAGAATATCTTTGTTCTTTGTACGGAGTTTAGAAGAGTTTGGGAAGTTCTCACTGAAATCTATTGAATACTGAAAGGCAAATGCAATGCCAGCTTTTGTTTTGAGAGGACTAGAACACAAGAACAAGGATATAATACCCAGGCTTCATAAAGCATTGATCAGACCGCACCTGGAGAATTATGAGGTCTCATGTGCTCTTATCTAAGAAAAGATCTGCTGACATTAGTGAGGGTCCAGAGGAGGCTCATGAGAATGATACAGGGAATGAAAGGGTTAATGTATGAGGAGCATTTGACGGCTCTAGGCCTGTACTTGCTGGAGTTTAGACGAATGAGGAGGGATCTCATTGAGACCTTTCAAATATTGAAAGGGTTGGATACAGTGGATGTCACTATATGATTCCTATAGTGGGTGACTCTAAGATCGGGGACACAGCATCAGATTAGAGGAGTGACCATATAGAATAGAGATGAAGAGGAATTTCTTTACCCAGAGGGTAAATTCAATGCCATTGGTGGCTATGGAGGCCAAGTCATTGAGTATATTTAAAGCAGAGTTTGATAGATTCTTGATTAGTCAGGGCATCAAAGGTTTCAGGGAGGAGGCAGGAGAGTGGGGTTGAGAGGGATAATAAATCAGCCTTGATGGAATGACGGAGCAGACTCAATGGACCAAGTGGCATAATTCTGCTCCTATGTCTTATGGTCTTATCATCTTAAATTCAATGTTTGTCTAATTACTTGATTTTAAATTGTGCAGATGCTATGTTGGATTGAATGTCTGTCTCCAGGTCAATGGTCCAGAAGACTATCTGCTGGTCCGGCTGAATAAACATATCGGAAGAAAGGGTGGGAATGATGTACTCACTCACCAGTGGTTCACGGTCACTGTCTAATCAGGACTGGAAACAAACCGCCTTCATTCTGACTATTTCTGTGTGCTCACTAGGGAGTACAGCTAAGGTCCTCTCTCAGCATCACTTTCCCGTATCACCCCATTTAAAATTATTTCCTTAACAACCAAAAAAAATCTATTAATTCCATTCAGAGATATACTTAGTGATTAAACCTCTTTTGCTGAGAGAATTTCACTAGCCTCTGGGTGAAGGAATTTCTCTTCACTCCTGTCCTGATTAAGAGATCCCTTATCGCGACACTGTAAACTCCGGCTCGAGGAATCCCTCTCTACACACACTGGAGGCCAGAGGTCCCCGAGGACGGAGTATTGAGGTACAAGGTTTGCGGGGTGCTAAGTGCAGGGGAGGTGATCCCTGAGGTGGGTGAGTCCTGGGGCTGGAAATCTGAGGTTAGCAAGTCCTTAGGTTGGGAGCCCAAGGTCATTTGGTAGGTTCTGAAATCAGAAGCCCATAGCTGTTGAGCCCTGGGGTCAAAACCCAGAGGACAGTGAGTCCGGAGGTCAAAGCCTCGAGCTTGGTGAGTCTGGAGATCAGAGCCCTGAGCTTGGCAAGTCTGGAGGTCAAAGCCCCAAGTTAGGCGAGTCCAGAGGTTGGAGGTGCTATATCTGTGAGTTCAGGGCCAGTGTCTGGTGGCTGCAGACCCAAAGGTTGTCCTAGGGTTCAACACCAGTGTGTGTGTGTGTGTGTGTGTGTGTGTGTGTGTGTGTGTGTGTGTGTGTGTGTGTGTGTGTGTGTGTGTGTGTGTGTGTGTGTGTGTGTGTGTGTGTGTGTGTGTGTGTCGGGGGGGGGGGGTAGGTGTGGGAAAAAGGTTTGTTGTTGCTGACGTTTGTGTTCTGCTGAACATGGTTGACATGCTATGTTGGCGCCAGAACGTGCGGTAACACTTTGCTGGCTGGCCCAGCACATCCTCAGATTGTGTTGGTTGTTAACGCAGATGACCCGTTTCACTGCAGTGTGAATTTCAATCTCATCGCCCCTCCTTCTTCGGGCCATATCTGCTTTATCTCTCATTATGGGACAAATCTAGTGTCCAGGCATCACTCTGGGGAGACCTTGTTGCATTCACTGTGACACAAGGATGATCTTTGGAGGGCAAAGCTGTACAATACTCCAGGTGCAACGTCACAAAGGCCATAGAGAGTGCAGTTAAAATGTCCTTGTATTCAAATCATTTTGTGGTAAACTCTAGAGTCCTGTTGCGGGGTTATCCATCCCTCTGCCTCTATAGATGCTGCCCGCCCAACTGAGTTCCTCCAGCAGTTTCATTTTTTCTCCAGGTTCTAGCATCTGCAGTCCTTTGCGTCTCTGAGTCTAGCTACCTAGACCATAAGACTTAGGAGCAGAATTAGGCCATTCAGACCATCAAATCTGCTCTACCATTTCATCATAGCTGATCCATTGCACTCTCAACCCCAATCTCCTGCCTTCTCCCCATAACATTTCATGCCCTGACTAATCAAGAACCTATCAATCTCCATTTTAAATGCACCCAGTGACCTGGACTCCACAGCCGTCTGTGGCAAAGAATGCCACAGATTCACCACTCTCTAGCTAAAGAGATTCTTCCTCACCTCTGTTCTAAATGGACACGCTCTGGTCCTAGACACCACCACCAAAGAAAACATTCTCTTCACGTCTACTCTCTCAAGGCCTTTCATCATTAGACAGGTTTCAATGAGATCCCCTCTCATTCTTCTGAATTCCAGTGAGTACAGGGCCAGAGACATCAAATGGTCCTAATATGGTAACCCTTTCATTCCCGGAATCATTCTCGTGAACCTCCTCTGAACCCCCTCCAATGTCAGCACATCCTTTCTAGGATAAGGGGCCCAAAACTGCTCACATTGAACAGTATAGCTCAGTAGGGGCCTTTTGACACACGATGTTGCACCAACCTATGTAAACATACTCTATGCCCAACCCAAACCTTCCCTCTTCAACATCACTGTTAGAAAACTGCTATTTTTTATTTGCTCAATATTCACTTTCCCTGAGAATACTCGGAGGTGAGGAGGCATTCAGAAGGTGGATTGGCTGGTTGAGTGTTATCACAGCAACAACCTTGCTGTTGGTGAGACCAAGCAATTGATGGTGGAATTCAGGAAGGGGAAGATCAGGGAACACACGGCAGTCCTCATTGACGCATCAGAAGTGGAGAAAGGGTGAGCAGTTTCAAGTTTTTGGGTGTCAACATTTCTGTAGATCTATCCTAGGTCCAGCAGATCAATGTAATCACAAAAAAGACACATTGGCAGCTACTTAATTTGAACTTTGAGATTTGGTATGTCACCAAATATCTGAGTAAATTTTTGACTAGTTGCATCACCGTCTGGTATGAGAGTGATGTCACATGAACACACATACCACACCACCTGCATTCCATAAACCTCTCGGTGATGGAATGGCAGAGCAGACTCGATGGGCTGAATGGCCTAATTCTGCACTTTTGTCTTGTGTTTTATGACACAAGATGCCACAATTAATATTTTAAAAGGGTAGCAACAGTTGCTAGAAAGAGCACAGCTGGAATAGAAATTTCCAGAAAATAAAATAAGGAAGAAGTTTTATCATGCAAATTGTTCATGAGAGAAACATTTGCCACCAAATCCTCTGGTACCACACCATATCCGATGAGATAATGTTTGCAAAGCGCACCAACTAATACTCAATTATTCGCACAATTAACACTCAGCTTGGACATTTTCAAACTCATGCCTGGACTTGCTTTAGTCATTCATTTTTTGACACACTTATTGTTGATCCTTAATTCTCCTCAAGACGATGAGGATGACCTGCCTTCCTGAATCAAAGTGACTGAACCCAATGTCTGAATGATTTTACCGCCGGGCCAGATTGAAACGGTCAGGGTGTAGGGGCCCGAGCTGACGGACAGGCCGGTTCAGTTCGCTGCTCTACTCTGCACTGAACTAAGTGTCTACGGACAGGACTGCCTTTGTCGACTTCAGATCAGAATGCTGCTTGCTTGGGTTTATTGTTTGCATGATTTGCTTTTTTTCTGTCTGCACATTGGGAGCTTGAAGGTCCTTTTTATGGTTTTTGAGGGGGGCTCTGTGTTTTGTGGCAGCCTGTAAGGAGACAAATCTCAAGGCTGCATATTATCATTTGATCATAAATCTACTTTGAACTTTGAACCACTGCAATTCTTGCCGTGAAGGCAATGGCAGGGAGGGTGCATGTGACCTCATACTTCCCCACATGAAACTCATTTTGCCACGTTTTCACGCAATCACTCAATCTACTTACATCCCTTTGCAGAATCACACCCTACCCTTCGAACTACTCATTGATCATTGACCAATTGGACGGAACAGCACCGTAGTAGTTAGTGTAACACTATAATGCAATCTGGGTTCAATTCTCACTGCTGTCTGTAAGAAGTTTGTCCGTCCTACCAGCAATTGTGTGGGTTTCCTCCGGTTGCACCCATTTCCTCCCACAGTCCAAAAACGTTAGGGTTGGCAAGTTAATTGGTCACATGGGGGTAAATTAAAAATCAGAGGTGCAAAGGGATTTGGGAGTCATCGTGCAGGATTCCCTGAAGGTTAATTTGCAGGTTGAATCGGTGGTGAGGAAGACAAATGCCATGTTAGCATTCACTTCAAGATAAGTAGCATCTGGGATGTAATGCTGAGACTATATTAGGCACTGGTGAGGCCTCACTTGGAGTATTGTGAGCAGTTTTGGGCCCCTTATTTAGGAAAGGATGTGCTGGTGTTGGAGAGGGTTCAGAGGAGATTTATGAGAATGATTCCTGGAATGAAAGAATTTGAAGGCTCTGGGTCTGTACTTGCCAGAATTCAGAAGAATGAGGGGGTTCTCATTGAAACCTATTGAATGTTGAAAGGCCTAGATAGAGTGGGTGTGAAGAGAATGTTTCCTAGGGTAGGGGAGTCTAAGACCAGAGGGCACAGAATACAGGGGTGTCCATTTAAAACAGAGGTGAGGAGGAATTTTTTTAGCCAGAGGATGGTAAATCTGTGGAATTCGTTGCCATAAGTGGCTGTGGAGGCCAAGTCACAGGGTACATTTTAAGCAGAGTTTGATAGGTTCTTGATTAGTCAGGGTATGAAAGGTGACAGGGAGAAGAGAAGAGAATGCTGTTGAGAGGGGAATGAATCAACCATGATGGAATGGCAGAGCAGACTGAATGGGCTGAATGGCCTAATTCTGCCTTTATGGTCTTATGGTCTTAAATGGGATGGAAGGGCCTATTACCATGCTGTATCTCTAAATAAAAAAATTAGAAACTTCACCACAAAATGCTGCAAGAATTCAACAGGTCAGACATCATCTATGGGGAAAATGGCTGACAAATCTGTTTGAATTATTTGAGGAAATATCTAGCAAGTTAAACAAAGAACAGTCAGTGGATATTGTTTCCTTGGATTTTCAGAAGATCTTTGGGAAGGTACCACACATGTGACTGACTGTTAAACAAGGTAAGAGCTCATGTATCACGGGAAAGATACTACCGTGAACAGAAGGTTGGCTGGCTTGCAGGAGACAGAGTGGAGGTAAAGGGCCCTTTTTCGGTTGGCTGCTAGCGACTAGTGTTGTACCACAAGGGTCAGTTGGGACAGCTTCATTTCACATTACACGTCAATGATCTGGATGAAGGAATTAATGGCTTTGTGGCCAAGTTTGCAGACAATGTGAAGTCAGGTGGAGGGGCAGGTAACGAATAGAAAGCAGGATGTCTGCAGAAGGATATAGACATATTGCAGAATGGCCAAAGACGTGGCAGATGGAATATAGAGAGTAGGGAAGTGTATGATCAAGCACTTTAGCAGAAGGAATAAAGATGTGGACTATTTTCTAACTGGGAAGAAAATTCAAAACTCAGAGGTGCAAATGGACTTGGGAGTCCTTGTACAGGATTCTCTTAAGGTTAACTTGCAGGTTGAGTTAGCGGTAAGGAAGACAAATGCAATGTTAATGTTTATTTTGAGGACTAGAGTATAAAAGCAATGGTGTAATGCTGAGGCTTTGTAAGGCATTGGTCAGATAACACTTGGAGTATTGTGGGTAGCACTGGGTCCCTTATCTAAGAAAAGCTGTGCTGGCATTGGAGAGGGTCCTGACCAGGTTCACGCGAATGATCCCAGGAATGAAAGAGTGTATGAGGGGCATTTATGGCTCCGGCGCAGTACTCATTGGAGTTTAGAAGAATGATGGGGGATCTCATTGAAACCTATCAAATATTGAAAGGCCCAGATAGAGTGGACGTGAAGAGAATATTTCTTGTAGAGGGATGTTCATTTAGAACAGAGATGAGAAGGAATTTCTTTAGACAGAGTGTGGTGAATCTGTGGAATTCATTGCTACTGGTGGCTATGGAGGCCAAGACATTGGCTATATTTAAACCAGAGGTTGATTGGTTCTTGATTGGCATGGGTGTGAAAGGTTACAGGGAGAAGGCTGGAGAATGGGGTTGAGATAGATAATGAAACCGCCATGATGGAACGGTGGAGCAGAATCGATGGGCCGACTGGCCTAATTCTGCTCATATGTGATATGGTCATATGGACATTTCAGGCTAAGACCTTTCAATGGTGTTGAAAAGGAAAGGGCAGGAAGCCTGAGTAAAAGGGTAGTGGAAAGAGAGAACATGGGAGCTGGTGGGTTATGGGTGAATCCAGCTGAAGGGGTGGTAGGAAGGTGGGTGACTGGGAAGTGGCAATGATGTGAAGGGCGGTAGGTAATCTGTCTGGAGATGGAGACAGAGAAATGAAGAAAGTGAAGAGAGGTGTTAGAGATTCAGTAAGTTTGAAAGATAATCTTATATCTTGTTCCTTTCTCCAGACCATCAGTAAGGGACCTATACTGTTTCATAAGGGTGTATGGGGTGTCTAGGAAGGGGTAGCTCTTCTGATGGGGGGGGGCATGCTGTGCCCTTTTTCAGGGCAGCTCGTCCACCTTTGGTCCCCACCTGGCGCTCAGCTCTCACCTGTGGCTCCAAGTAGCTGTAACACGCGCAGCGGCCACACCCCGGTAAACCGTCTCGGCAGACGGGCCAAACCAGGTGAGGGTAGCTGACAGGTCTTTGACCCTCGGTGAGGTAGGGGATTTGCCTATCCCAGCGTGTGAAGTCTGGCCCTGGCAGATTGAGCGGAGGAGACCGATTAATGGTCCAACGGTCAAGAAGGCAGGCCAGCAGGCATTGGTGGAGTGCTAAGAGCACTTAGACGTCCTGGTCATCCACTGCAAGACGTGGGGATCTCTTTAACCTCACCCGGCAGAAGGCAAAGGCAAACCACTGCTGTACCTGCCACGGACATGATTTCCCAATATGTCAGAGCGGCGTGGAGGGAGATTGTCCACCAACTGGAAATTCCAGATGCTACCTACGACAACGACTGTTTCATAACTCCAAAACACAAAAACTAATTGAAAGGTACAGCTTAATCTAGTTTCCTTTTCACTTCAATGAGGAGCACGCATCTGATGTGGTGGTGGCGTGATGATGTATGCCGTTCACGTACTCCTACATTTAATCCACAATGAATTATTTAAATGTACAAGAATGCTTAATCAAACAATATATTTATAATATTGCTCAAATATTACTGAAATATTAAATACACCACAGGACCTGCAGAGGACACAGCTCCCTCTGTCTGCTGCTCTCATCCCTCTGACAGTGGAGGTCATCGTTTGGGAAGTATTTTTGGAGCACTCCAGATAAGTAACTATATTGAGCCATAGAGTCAGGGAGTCACACCAGTCAGAAACAGACCCTTCGGTCCATCGGGTCTGAGCTAGCCCCATTCACCTGTATTTGCCCTATATTCTTCTAAAACAGGGAATACCAACCTTTTTTATGCAGCGGACAAATACAGTTTAGCAAGGGATTAGTTTGGGAACCCCTGATCTAAAACTTCCCTAACCATGTACCTGCTCAAACTTCTTTTAAATACTGTTAACATAAAGTACCTGCTTCCCCAATTCCTCTGGCAGCATGTTCCATGTACAGTACTAAACTATGCATGAAGAAATTATCCCTCAGGTTCCTGTTAAATCTTCCCCTTCTCACCTTAAACCTATGCCCTCTAGTACTTGATTCCTAGCCCTGGGAATAAGACTGTGTCCATTCACCTGTCACTCATGGTTTTCTATCATTTGTTTGTTATGTGCTGACTCTTGTTACGTGGGTGATCCTGATCTTTCCATGACCGTGGCTGTTCTTGGCCCTTAGTAGATTTTTTCTAAAGAAGTGGTTTGCCATTGCCTTCTTCTGGGCAGTGGCTTTACAACCGCCAGCCGTAATCAATATTCTTCAGAGATTGTCTGCCTGGCATCTGTGGTTGCATAAGCAACTCTTGTGATATGCACTAGTTGCTCATACGACCATCCACCACCTGCTCCCATGGCTTCAAGTGACCCTGATCGGGGGCTAAGCAGGTGCTCCACCTTGCCCGAGGGTGACCTGCAGGCTAGCAGAGGGAAGAGGCTCCTTACACCTCCTTCGTTAGAGACGCATCTCCACCCCACCACCCCGGAGTTTTCTGTACCTCTAATAAATCTCTCCTCATTCTTCTACATTCCAAGAAAAAAAGCTCCAGTTACCCCAACTTCTTGTTATAACTCAGTCCTGTCAGCATCTCTGTGAAACATTGCTGCATTCATTCCAATTTAATAATGTATCCCCTATATCAGAGTACGATCACTATATCTATACCACCGATGATTTTATACACCCAGTCGAATGTCATGGAGTGTATGGTTGTCATATATTTCCACATTACTGTACACAAGGCAGAATTAAGTTGTTACAATCAAGTATTGTGCAGAATAATGGATATCAGTGAATTCTCTCCAGAAAGCACTTTTTGCTTTTGATCTCTGGAGAGTTCTATAATAGGTAAATGTTTGCCTGGTAGCGAATTAGTTCCCAACAGAGATGGGGTGATTTATCTAACACTTGTTACTTCACTGAGATGAAGAAAGGCTGATGCATGTCATACTGTAACTTCCATTTAACACTGCTACATGCAAACAACAGCTCTCACTAAACCCTGAACTAACGTCTGCACTGATTACATAGATAATTGTTCAGCTGCTGCTTGCTGACTTCCTCTGGATAGTTCATGCGCTTGTTATGAGCCGCGTCGTACGACTTGTGCGGTCGTGGTCTTTCCATGACCATGATTGTTCTTGGCAAACTTTTCTACAGAAGCAGTTTGCCATTGCCTTCTTCTGGGCGGTGTCTTTACAAGACGGGTGACCCCAGCCATTATCAATACTCTTCAGAGACTGTCTGCCTGGCATCAGTGGTCGCACAACCAGGACTTGTGATATGCACCGGCTGCTCATACGACCATCCACCACCTGCTCCCATGGCTTCATGTGACCCTGATCGGGGGCTAAGCAGGTGCTACACCTTGCCCAAGGGTGACCTGAAGGCTAGCAGAGAGACGAAGCACCCTACACCTCCTTTAGTACAGACGTATCACCACCTCACCACCCCTCTGGACAGCTACATGCCCCACTATCTGGTACTCCTGGTGCAGCTTCCTCTACACGATAAGACCCAACGTAGACTTCATTGAACACTTACACTCTGTCCGCTGCAAAAGGCTGGTTTTTCCGATGGCCAGCCATTTCAATTTGACGTTCCATTCTCATTCCAACGTGTCAGTCCGTGGCCTCCTCTACCGCCACGCTGAGGCCAAACTCAGATCGGAGGAGCAACACCTCATATTCCGTCCGGGTAGCCTCTACGCTGATGCCATGAGTGCATGGACTGTTCAGAAATCTGATGGCAGGGGGAAAGGAGCTGTTCCTGAATCACTGAGTGTGGGTCTTCAGGCTCCTGTACCCAGACTGTAGTACTGCGACGAGGGCATGTCCCAGATGGTGAGAGCCTGATACAGTCTACTTCAGGCACCACCACTTGAAGATATCCTTGATGATGGGGAGCATTGTGCCCACGATAGAGCTAAGTGAGTCTACAGCCCTTTGCAGCCTCGTGCCCATACCGTGCATAGAGCCTTTGTACCAGGCTGTGATGCAACCACTGTGATACTGCCAGCAACAATAAAAATCTCCATAGGTTTTGAAACTTTACACCAGCAAACATCGCAACTGCTTCAAATAAGAGCTGTCAGTCACTTGATAGAGAAGGCAAAGAGCGTGATATAGCAAGTGGATTGTATGAACTGTCTTTAGGGAGGAAAGTCTGGGAGAGAAGCAAGAGGTAATGGACAGAACTTTATAACTTGAGGACCAGACAGCCAAAGGAAAGGCCACTGATGAGCAAAAGGACGAGTTAGTAGAGCGTGGAGAAGCAGAAAAAGATTTGAAAAGCTATGTGTTGGATTAGACTATATAATTATTTCTCTTGTCTGTTTAGCAATTTATACCTGCTTTTATTTTATACAGTATAACTAATGATATACACATAATTGTTTAGTATAACACAGACAAAATACTGGAGGAACTCAGCAGGTCAGGCACCATCTATGGAAATGAATAAACAGTTGATGTTTCGGGCTGAGACCCTCCTTAGATGCTGCCTGACCTACTGAGTTCCTCCAGCATTTTGTGTGTGTTGCTCAGGATTTCCAGCATCCGCAGAATCTCTAGAGTTTATTACAGTTTAGTATGTTCCCTATTGGCTACAGATCTGTTTCTTGCTATTGCATTATTTGAATAGGGACTACCTGACTGGTTAACTCTTATCTACCAATTTGAATAGTATATCTCTTATCTGTGGTATACGAGTGATCGAACACAATGGCCTGCCATCTTTTTCTTTCCTTTCTTCTTTGTCCCGAGCTATTCCCCATTCCAATCCTATTTGTTCTATATGCACTTAACAAAACAATCACAAAGCCACAAGTTTTGTACCTCTTTCCTGACTTCCTAAAGAACCCTGGATCAAAACAGAATCTAAGGTTAACCAGGAGCTAGTGTGGCTCAACAAGGACACAAGCCAGAGTAACTAGAAGCCCCTGTAGCACAGAACACAAAAGACTTTCATTAGTGCAAGTATCAAGTTTTATTCTCATCCAGCGTATAAATGCCATGAAAATTAGATGTTTGCAGCAGTATTGCTTAAACGTTATAGATATAACAAAACAAATAACAAACTTAAACTAATATACGTGGTACATAATTGACATGTCAGAATAAACAAAACTAAACATAAAGACCATAACTGAGGCAACACCACACCTCAGGACATCGAGTTCGAGTTCGATTCTGACGTCATCTGTAAGGAGTCTGAACTTGCTTCCCATGGAATGCATGGGTCTCCACCGGGTGCTCTGGTTTCCTCCCACGGTCCAAAGACGTACCAGTTAGTAGGTTAATTGGTCTTTAGAAATTATCCCATGATTAGGCTAGGGTTAAGTCAGGGGTTGCTGGGCGGCACAGCTCAAATGGCCAGAAGGCCTATTCTATGCTCTATCTCAATAAATAAATAAATAGGCCATAAGACTTGGGAACAGAATTGGGCCATTCAGCTCATTGAGTCTGCTCTGCCATTCCATCATGGCTGATTTATTATTTCTCTCAACCCTAGTCTCCTGCCTTCTTCCCCCATAAACTTTGACACCTGTTTATTAGTCACGAATCTATAAACTTCCAATTTAAGTACACCAAATGACTTGGAACTCTACAGCTGCCTGTGCCAATGAATTCCACAGATTCACCACCCTCAGGCTAAAGAAATTCCTCCTCATCTTTGTTCTAAATGGACGTCCCTCTATTCTGAGACCATGCCCTCTGGTCCTAGATTCCCACATCCACTCTATCTAAACCTTTCAATATTCGATAGGTTTCAATGAGATTCCCCCCACATTCTTCTAAACTCCAGGGAGTACAGGCCCAGAACCATCAAACACTCCTCAGTGCAAATGAGAACTCCATATTCCACAGTTGAATTAGGGTTGGTTTCCTCAGGTTGGTTCCAGAGCAGTGGGGAAGAAAGACATTTGATGAGAAGCCTGATTCACCCACTCACCTCATGAACTTCATTATTAGTTTAATGTGTGGTTGTTGTGTGATTCGAAACCTTGATTAGTAGAAATGCTGTGCTTAAGTAGCATTTAATTTCCTGGATCAGTATGGGAGTTCCTGGTCCATTAAATATTTAAACTATTCAATTTGTCTCTCATTATCAAATCTTTTTACATTCAGTGTGATCCACCCAGGCAGGAAGCTGCTTCGACTTGCTGGGATGTAAGCAGAATAGAAACTGGAGGTGGCGCCTGCACGGTAACAGTTCCCGTGTTTGGAGATGGCCTTAACCACCGCATTCCATTGATTAAAAAAAAATCAAATCCCAAAGGAAATCTCACACAGATTTGCGTCATTACAAAGACTAGTAAGAATTAATTGCACTAATTCTATCAAATGTACAGATACTGTGGTCAAAGCTGACAGAATTTCCTGAAGTTCCGGTAAGATGGTAGCGCTTTCAGATACACTGGCCGCTCGGGGACCAACCAAAGGTGTTTTTTTTTTGTTAAGTGTGTTTTTTATGATTGCAGGTCTATACTGGACACCAGGAACTTCGGGTACTGCATCGGTCTGCTGCTCATTGATCAGACTAGGAGTGTCGAAGGAGTCGGCCGGCATGTCAGAGCAGTTGGTTTGGGTTTGGTTGAGCTGACCTGGGTGCAGACCATGTTGCTGCCAGCTATTTGAAGGGATTGGAGCTGGAGTTGGAAAGGTGGAGTGCAGTGTGACTGGGGGCCATTGTTTTGGAAGTTTCTCTTGCAATCACAAGACCCTGTTTGACATTGATAAGGTAAGATGCCACAGGCCTGTTTTGGTAGCGAGACAGGTGGTGTGGGAGCTGTGCAGCTTCAGCTATAGTGAGGGCTTGGCCTCGGGCTGTGGGCCTGGGTGAGGAGATTCCAGAAATGGTGTAGCGTGGCATCCACGCTCAGTTACGGGCTGGCCTCTACTGTCAGTGCTGCCCTCCAGTGTTTGATCAATGGAATGACAGGATGGATTGCCAGAAACTGTACCATTAACCTCCGGGGCATGCACTCAGGGTCTTGGACTATATATGTATTTTTTGCATGACTGTTATTTTTTTGCTCACTATTTTGAATGTGCTGTGTATGATTTACACCTTGGCCCCAGAGGAATGTTGTTTCATTCAGCTGTATCCATATGTGGTTGAATGATAATAAAAATTGATTTGATTCTAATTAAGAGTCTCAGCCTGAAATGTCAACAGTTTATTCCCTCAATAAATGCTGTCTGACCTGCACCATTCCTCCACCACTTTGTGTGGGTTACTGAGGTTAATATGTCCTCCTTTCTTACTCCCTGCCTTCTTATTCTGGCTCCTTACCCCTTCCTTTCCAATCCTGATGAAGACTCTCAACCTGAAACGTTGATTGTTTATTCTTCTCTATTGATGCTGCCTGGCCTGCTGAGTTCCTCAAATGTTTTGTGTGTGTTGCCCAAGATCTCCAGCATCTACAGAATCTTCTATGTCTAAAGTTTACCTTAGGTCAGTCTGAAATTACAGGCTTTTGATAAACAATGGACAACCTGGCTTAAACATCTGGATGGACACAAAAGCCTGCAGTTGCTCAAACCAGGAGCAACTCAATAGAAGCTAGAGCAGGGGTTCCCAATCTGAGGTCCACGGACTCCTTGCTAAATAGTATTGGTCCATGGCATAAAAAAGGTTGAGAGCCCCTGAGCTAGAGGGCTTCAAAAGGTCTGGCATCATCCAGGAAGGAAAAAGGGCAGTCAACATTTAGGGTGAGACCCTTCATCTGGTTTGGGAGTGTAAAGAAGGGTCAGTCCACATGACGGGTCTCAACTCAAACTGCTGACCTGCTTCTCCCACAGATGCTACCTGGTCTGCTGAGATACTTCAGAAATGTGATTTTGTTTTTGCTCCACAAGGCTGTAAAGTCTTCTGCCTGAAGCCTTCTGTTCCCTTCCCGACATCTGAAGAACTCATACCTTACAGGGAAAATGCACGTTCCCAGCTTCAAAACTACAGAACCCTGAAGAGAGTCAGGTGTAGGATGGAAATGGCTGCAGCTCAGGATAAGCAAAGCAAAGGAAGACACATAGAGTGTTGGGACATTCCTATCTACGTCATCCTTTTAATGCAGCGGCTGGATTTACCGATGGAAGTCATTAGGCATGTCCTTTTCTCATTGCTAGCATCATGGGGGAGGGTACAGGAGACCACACTCAAACTGTTAAGAACAGCTGCTTCCCCTCCACCATCAGACTTCTGAACGGTCCATGAACCCATGGACACTACCTCAGTATTCCATTTTCGCACAGTTTCTTTGCTAGCATAATTTATTATAATCCTGTGAGTTTGCAGTGTATTGCTGCTACAAAATAGATTTCACATTATGTCAGTGATAATAGAACATTACAGCACGGTACAGGCTCCTCATCCCGTGATGCTGTGCCAACCTTTTTAACCTATTCCAAGATCAGTCTAACCCTTCCCTCCTACATAACCCTCCTTTTTTTCATTCACCCATGTGCCCATCTAAGAATCCCTTAACTGTTGCTAATGTATCTGCCTCTACCACCACCCCTGGCAGGACGTTCCATGTACTCACCACTCTCTATGTTAAAAACCTACCTCCGACATCCCTCTTATTTTTTTTCCTCCAGTCACCCTAAAGATACATGCCCTGTGTTTGTCATTTCCACCCTGGGATAAAGGCTCAGTCTCTTCACTCTGTCTAAGTCTCTTATCATCTTATACACCCCAGTTGTCAATCTCTCATCCTCCTTCTGTCCAAAGAGTAAGGCCATAGCTTGCTCAAACTATCCTCGCAAGACATGCTCTCTAATCCAGGAAGGATCCTGGTAAATCTCCTATGCACCCTCTCTAATGTTACCACATCCTTCCAATAATCAGCCAACCAAAAGTGAACACAATATTCCAAGCGTGGTCTAACCAGGGATTTATAGAGCTGCAATATTACTTCATGGCTCAACACATTGTACACCTTCAAGGCCAACACACTATACACCCTATCAATTTGCACGACAACATTAAAGGATCTATGTATGTGGTCCCAAGATCTCTGTTTCTCCACTCTGTTATGAATCCTGCCATTAACCCTGTATTCTGCCTTCAAGTTTAACATTCGCACTTCATACTTTCCTGGATTGAACTCCATCAGCCCAGCTCTGTATCCTATCAATGTCCCATAGTAACCTATGACAACCTTCTATACTATCGACAACTCCACCACCCTTCATGTCATCTGTATTAGATAAACTGTAAGACTCTCGAATTGGAGAGAGGATTTATGATCTGGTAATATTGATCAGCATGGACAACAGATAATTAGAAAAAAGAACATAGAACAGGCCCTTCAGCCCACAATGTTGTACTTATGCAATTAAATTAGTATTCAAATATCTCAATAGTTATTGTCCAGAGTGATGAAGTGCTTTGAGAGATTGGTGATCAAACAAACCAGCTCCTCAACTTGTATCTGCTCCAATTTGTCTTCCAGAGCAACAGATCCACAGCAGATACCATCTCATTGGCTCTTCACTCAACCTGAGAACATCTGGATAGCAAAGATGCAAACATCAGGATGCTCTTTATTGACTACACTCAGTATTCAACACTATCATCCCCTCAAAACTAATCAACGAACTTCAAGACCTTGGCCTCAATACCTCCTTGTGCGATTGGACCCTCAATTTCCTCACTTGCAGACCTCAGTCAGTTCAGATTGGCAACCACATCTCCTCCACAATCTCCATCAGCACAGGTGCACCACAAGGTTGTGTGGTTCTCCCTCTGATCTACTCACTTTACTACACTGTGTGTAGCTAATCACAGCTCCAATGCCATATTCAAGTTTGCTGACAACACCATTGTTGTAGCCTGAATCAAAGGTGGTGACAAACCAGCATATAATTGAAAACGTGGTTGAGTGGTACCACAACAGCATCTCACTCAATGTCAGCAAGACCAGGGAGATGATTGATTTCAGGAGGAGCAAACTAGAGCTCCAGCAGCCAGATGATCAGCAACTTTAAATTCCTCCATGCTATCATTTCAGAGGACCTGTCCTGGGCCCAGCACTAAGTGCAATTACGAAGAAAGCACAGCTGCATCTCTATTTTATTTGGCATGACATCTAAAACTTTGACAAACTTTTATAGATGTGTAGTGGAGAGTATATTGACTGGCTGCATCACAGCCTGGTAGGAAATACCAATACCCTTGAGCAGAAAGTCCTACAAAAAGTAGTGGATATGGCCCCATCTAACACAGATACAGCCCTTCCCACCACTGAGCACATCTACACCAAACACTGTAACAGGAAAACAACATCCATCGTCAGAGACCCATACCACCCAGGTCGTGCTCTTGTCTTACTGCTGCCATCACGAAGAAGGTACAGGAGCCTCAGGATTCACACCACCAGGTTCAGAAACAGTTATTACTCCTCAACTATCAGGCTTTTGACCAAAAGATATTAACTTCTCTCGCCTCATCACCGAACTATCCCCACAACCAATGGACCAACTTTCAAGGACTCTTCATCTCATGTTCTCAAAATTTATTGCTTGCTTGCTTGCTTCTTTATTTATCTATCTATCTATCTATCTATCTATTTTCTTTTTATACTTGCACAGTTTGTTGAGTTTGTGCACTAGTTGAACACTCATTTGGTGTGGTCTTTCGTTAATTCTATTTTGGTTATTATTCTATTATTGATTTATTGAGCATGCTTGCAAGAAATTTAATCTCAGGGTTGTATATGATGACATTTATGAACTTTGATAATAAATTTACTTTGAGCCTTGAAAAATGGCCAACTAATCCATGGAATATCTTTCCATTTCCAATGTCCATATCTTCCCATTTTCCTCACATTCATGTGCCCATCTAACTACCTCCACACCAGGTAGAGCACTCCAGACATCCAGCACTCTGTGTGTAAAAACATTTGCCTCTCACATCTCCTTTGAACTTACCCCCTCTCACCATAAAAGCCTCTGCAACTAGACATTTCAACCCTTGGATAAAGATATTGTCTATCTACTCTGTCTATGCTTCTCATAATCTTATAAACCTCTATGAGCTCTCCCCTCAGCCTCCACTGCTCCACAGAGAATAAGCTGAGTTTTTCCAACCTATAACATATGCTCTCTAATCCAGCTAATGTTGGGGGATGTTACCGATGTTCTGCATTTATGGATTTGGACTATGGTCTATGGACCTTTTCAGTCGCAGGCAGCGTCTATGGTAAAAAGTACAGTTTTTCAGGCCAAAACCCCTCAGCAGGACTGAAGAGAAAAAGCTGAGGAGTAGATTTGAAAAGTGGGGGGAGAGGAGAGGGAAACGCCAGGCGATAGGTGAAACTTGGAGGGGGAGGGATGAAGCAAAGAGCTAGGAAGTTGATTGGTGGAAGAGACAGAAGGCCATGGAAGAAAGAAATAGGGGTCGGGGAGGAGCACCAGAGGAGGCAATAGAGGAGCAAAGGAATAACATGTGAGAGGGACAAGGGGATGGGAAATGGTGAAGGGTGGGGTAAGGCATTACTAGAAGTTTGAGAAATCAATGTCCGTGCCATCAGGTTGGAGGCTACCCAAACGGAATCTAGGGTGTTGTTCCTCCAACCTAAGAGCGGCCTTATCCCAACAGTGGATGGACATATTGGAATGGGAGTGGGAAGTGGAATTAAAATGGGTGGCCACTGAGAGATCCTGCTTGTTCTGGATGATGGAGCGTAGATGCTTGGCGAAGCGGTCTCCCAATCTACGTCAGGTCTCACCGATATACAAGAGGCCATACTGGGAGCATCGAACACAGTAAATGACCCCAGCAGACTCACAGGTGAAGTGTCGCCTCACCTGGAAGGACTGTTTGGGGCCCTGAGTGGTGGTAGAGGATACGTAGGGGCAGGTGTAGCACTTGCAAGGTTAAGTGCCAGAAGGGAGATCAGTGGGGAGGGACCAATGGACAAGGGAGCCTGAAACATCGACTGTACTCTTTTCCATATTTCGGCCCGAAACGTCGACTGTACTTTTTTCCACAGGTGCTATCTGGCCTGCTGAGTTCCTCCAGCATTTTGCGCCTGTTGCTCAGATTTCTAGCATCTGCAGATTTTCTCTTATTTGGGACTTTTTCAGTCTTGTGGTTTTTATATTCTGGGTTTTCACCCATTCGTTCTTGTTGATTCTTTCGTGCGTGAGGGGCAGGGGGATTTGGGGGGTCGACGTTCTTGGGGCGTTTTGTGTGGGGGAGGGAGTTTCGGGGATTGATGATCTTGTTGATTTTTTTTGCACGGGTGGGTGGGTTTGCTGTTTCTCTCTGAACTGACTTCCATGCTTTCTCCTTGTTTCATGGCTACCTGGAGAAGACAAGTCTCAGAGTCGTATACTGCTTATGTGCTTTGATAATAAATGGACCTTTGAACCTCTGATCATCATTATGTGCCGTGTCATATGATGTCGGCCATCATGGTCTCCATGAGCATGTTTGCTCTTGGCAACTTTTTCTACAGAATTAGTTTGCCATCGCCGCCTTCTGGGCAGAGTCTTCACAAGGTGGGTGAGCCCAGCCATTATCAATACTCTTCAGAGATTGTCTGCTTAGCATCAGTGCTCACATAACCAGGACTTGGCAACAGGCACCAGTTGCTCATACGACCTGTTCCCATGGCTTCATGTGACCCTAATCGGGGTGGGGCGGGGGGTGGTCTCAGTAGATATTACACCCTTGCCCAAGGGTGACCTGCAGGCTAGTGGAGTGAAGGAGTGCCTTACCCCTCCTTTGGTGGAGATGTATCTCCATCCTGCCTTTTATCTGTACCTATCCTGCAATCAAAAGGGGCAGAATCAGTTCACTTTATGTGAGGAAGATTTAACCAGAATACCAAGCAAACAATGAAGTTAAATTTAATCATATCAGAATCTTAATGTCAGCAGAAAGCAAAATCCACTTAACGTTGCCCCCTTTGACATATGCAAATGAAACCATGCCAGCAATAACTGAAGTGATGGACACAGGTTGGATTTCAATATTTAAGGGAGGCTTGGATAGATACATGGATGAGAGGGATATGGAGAGCTATGGTGCAGGTGCACGGTAATGGGACTAGGCAGATTAAGATGGCCTGAATGGCCTGTGCTGTACTATAGTACTTTATGACTCTATGAAGGTGCATTGGACCAAGACAGATGATTCTATCATTCACTTTCAGCTCTGGTACTTGAGATTTTCAGTGCATTGTTAAAGTAAAATTTATTCTCAGAGATGAGAAGACAGGCACAGTTGCAGCACTGTATCCAAACTGCTAGAAATTCAGTCAATGTAGGAAGGAACTCAAGGAGACCCAGAGCATGTCACAATCTGATTCTGAGACAAGATCAGTGAACGAGTGAGGTTCCAAACCTCGGAGAACACAAGAGGTTCTGATGGTTTGGAGATCAGAGTGGCAAACTGGCTTATTGTTGTCACATGCTCTCATTTGCAATCATCGGTGAGTCCTTGGCGTCAATACCGAAGATCAAACCCCAAAGATGGATCAGTAGTCCAGAAGTTGAGGTCCAATGTCCTCAGTCCTAGGTCTGTGAGTCTGCAAGCCCACCGGCAAAGCTGAAGGACTGACGTCCGTGAATCCACAAGTCCGCTGGAGGCTTGAAGACTCAGAAACCGCCCGTCCATGCCTTAGAACAATCCATATCAAGGGTGCACAAATGAGCTAACTTGTAATCAGGATGGCAATCGAGATTCTAAAAGCAGAGTTTCGCAGCAGCTTCTCTGAATTGAGGAGCAACCAATCAGCAAGAGGGATTCATTAGAAAGGGCCAATAAAAATAATTCAGGTGCTAGCAGAGGGCCATTCTTTTGAGTGTGCCAGCCTTCAGAATTAGGTGAGGTAAGTCGTCTTGTAAGTTGCTCTCTCCCTGTTCTTATTTGTGCGTTTGACGTGTTGTGCATTCAGAGATGCTCTTCTGCACACCACTGTTGTAACACGTGGTTATTTGAGTTGCTGTCACCTTCCTGTCAGATTTAATCAGTCTGGCCATTCTCCTCTGACCTCTCTCATTTACAAGGCAGAACACTGGATACTTTGTTTTTGTTTTTCACACTATTCTATGTAAACTCTAGAGCAGTGGTTCTCAATCTGGGGTTCATGGACCTCTCAGTTAAAGGTAGGGTAAAAAAGGTTGGGAACCCCTTCTCTGGAGACCGCATTGCATGAAAATCCCAGGAGATCAGCATTTTCTGAGATACTCAAACCACCCCATCTGGCACCAACAATCATTCCACAGTCAGTCACATTCTGATGTTTGATCTGAACAACAGCTGAACCTCTTGACCATCTCTGCATGTTTTTATGCACTGAGTTGCCGCCACATAATTTGCTGATTAGGTATTTGCATTAATGAACAGGCGTACTGGTGTAGCAAATAAAGTGGCCAGGGAGTGTATATTCTCCAATATCTCTGTAAGGCACTTCTGTATAGATTAGCATTCATAGGCTTCACCAAGCTAAGCCACTGTCTATCAATCATACTGCAACAGGAGATTGTGGGAATGCAGACTGCAGTGTCAAGTATGCCTGTCCCACCAAGTACGGCAGCCTCTCACATGTCAGTCTCGGGGCTAAGGTCAGCTGTCAGCACAGGCGGGCCACAGCGGACAGACATGGAATACAGAATATCAGGCAGAATCAACAATCAAAGGGCACCATTGTTATGAAAAGAGCTCGGTGAGACTTTCTGATCTGTCTACAAACACGTGACTGAAATGAAAACTTGAAGCAAAGGGCAAATATAAGAGATTCTGCAGATGCTGGAAATCCAGAGCAACACGCTCGCACACAAAATGCTGGAGGGACACAGCAGGTCAGGCAGCATCTACGGGAAGGAATAAAGAGCCGAGGTTCGGGCTGTGACCCTTCATCAGGACTCAGTAAACGGTAAAAGTGGATGATGCCAAATTAGAATTATGTCGAGCGCCGAGCAGGCCACTCAGCCCATCTGATTCATGCTGGTCCATGTGGACTATAATTCTCTACCCCACTCCCCCCCCCGCCAAGCCTATATGGGGCGGTAAAGTAGCATAGTGGTTAGTATAACCCTTTACAGGAGTAATGATTGGGTAATCAGGGTTCAATTACCACCAAAGTCGGAATTAAAGTGGGTTTATTTTTGTCACATGCACTGATACAGTGCAAAGCTTGTCCTGCATCTGCTCTTACTGATTAAATCATTCCACAGTGCATTGAGCTGGTGGTCATCCGTCGTATCTGATAAAGATAGGAAACCTGTGTGGGTGTTTTTAAAATTTAAAAGCTACTCTCTCAACCACAGAAGCCCGGGTCCAGTGGTATGAACAAGCCTCACAAACTGGGCTCTTCTTTGGTTACAGTGGATGACCGTGGCACCTTCTGCGCCCTTCGCTCTCCACGGGGCATTGCAGAACTGCCCTCCCGGCCGTTGGATCTCCCTGGAGATCTTATCTGCCCAGTCTGCCGGAGCTGACCTCACATGCTGGGGTGGGCATATCCCTAACTCACTGGGGTATGAAGCCGCCAGCTACCCTCACCTAGTTAACCCGTCCGTTGAAGTGGTGTACCGGGGTGTGGCCGATGTCACATGTGAACAGCTACTTGGAGCCCCAGGAAATAGCTGAGTGTCCGGCGGGGAACAAGAGCAAGTGAGTTTGCCTGGAATGGACGTGACAAGCCCCCTCACCAAAGATGCTACCCCTTCCTGGATGCCTCATGAATTGAGACAGAACCAGGTAAAACAATAACAGAATGCAAAATAAAGTGTGACAGCTACAGAGGAAGTGCAGTTAAGCAATGAGGTGCAAGATCATAACAAGGTGGATTCAGGCCCCTAGGTGCACTGTTTCCATGACAACCATCAATCACCCATTGATTCCACTCGTACCTGAATCCTGCTTCATTCTCCCAGCTTTCCCATCAACATCCCCCCCGCCCCCGATTCCACCTCTCACCCACACATGGGGGGCAATTTACAACAGCCAATTAACGAACTGACTCGCACGTCCACAGGGTGTTGGAGGAAACTGGAAAACTTGGGGGAAATCTACACGGTCAGAATCAGAATCAGGTTTATTATCACAGCTATGTGACGTGAAATCTGTTAACTTAGCAGCAGCAGTTCAATGCAATGCATCATCTAGCAGAGAGAGAGAAAAAATAAATAATATAAAACATAATAATAAATAAACAAGTAAATCAATTATGTATATTGAATAGATTATTAAAAACGTGCAAAAACAGAAATACTGTATATTAAAAAAAGTGAGGTAGTGTCCAAAGCTTCAAAGTCCATTCAGGAATCGGATGGCAGAGGGGAAGAAGCTGTTCCTGAATCGCTAAGTGTGTGCCTTCAGGTTTCTGTATCTCCAATCTGATGGTAACAGTGAGAAAAGGGCATACCCTGGGTGCTGGAGGTCTTTAGTAATGGACGCTGCCTTTCTGAGACACTGCTCCCTGAAGATGTCCTGGGTACTTTGTAGGCTAGTGCCCAAGATGGAGCTGACTAGATTTACAACCTTCTGCAGCTTCTTTTGGTCCTGTGCAGTAGTCCCTCCATACCAGACAATGATGCAGCCTGTCAGAATGCTCTCCGTGATACAACTATAGAAGTTTTTGAGTGTATTTGTTGACATGCCAAATCGTTTCAAACTCCTAATAAAGTATAACCGCTGTCTTGCCTTCTTTATAACTGCATCAATGTGTTGGGACCAGGTTAGATTCTCAGAGATCTTGACACCCAGGAATTTGAAGCTGCTCACTCTCTCCACTTCTGATCCCTCTATGAGGATTGGTATGTGTTCCTTTGTCTTACCCTTCCTGAAGTCCACAATCAGCTCTTTCGTCTTACTGACATTGAGTGCCAGGTTGTTGCTGCGGCACCATTCCACTAGTTGGCATATTTCACTCATCTATGCCCTCTCGTCACCACCTGAGATTCTACCAACAATGGTTGTATCATCAGCAAATTTGTAGATGGTATTTGAGCTATGCCTAGCCACACAGTCGTGTGTATACAGAGTAGAGCAGTGGGCTAAGCACACACCCCTGAGGTGCGCCAGTGTTGATCGTCAGTGAGGAGGATATGTAATCACCAATCCCCATAGACTGGTCTTCCAGTTAGGAAGTCCAGGATCCAATTACAGAGTGAGGAACAGAGGCCCAGGTTCTGCAACTTCTCAATCAGGATTGTGGGAATGATGGTATTAAATGTTGAGCTATAGTCGATGAACAGCATCCTGACGTAGGTGTTTGTGTGGTCTAGGTGGTCTAAAGCAAACTCCACACAAACAGCGCCCAAAGTAGGGATCGAATCCTTGAGGACGTCTCTGGTCCAGTGAGGATGTGTCTCTATCCACTGTGACACTGTGCTGCCCTGTGTCATTCCCTTCAAATTTCTATTACATCTTTCCTTAAACCGATCTTACTGATTACCAAACCCTGGAAAAAACCTGAGTGCATTATATACAGAACTGTGTAAATGCCTTAGGCACATATGTATAGCTAGGGTGCTTCAGACTTTTTGTAAAATACTGTGGTAATTTTATGTATTGCACTGTACTGCTGCCACAAAAAAAACAAATTTCATGACATATGTAAGAGATGATAATTCTGATATGGGTCTCTATTGTGGACTGAGAGTGGGAAGGGAGCAGTTAGAGGGGAATCATAGTTGGGAAAGGGGAAAGGGGAAAGGGTGAGGGGAGGGAGTGGGAAGCACCAGAGAGACATTCTATAATGATCAATAAGCCAATTGTTTGGAATCAAATTACCTTACCTGGTGTCTCAGGGCTGAGTGAGTCTACGTCCGTGCCAACCCCTATCCCTGGCACTCCTTCTCTGCCATCTGTCCCACTCCCCTCGCGCAGCACTTCACTATCACTTCACTCCTAGAAATGTCCTTGCAAATCCTTTCTGCACTCTTTCCAGTTGAATAGCATCATCACTCAAGCAGATTGACCAAATTTGAACACAATACTCCAAGTGCAATCTCTTCAGCAACTTATACAACCTGAGCTCCCAACTTCTTTATTCCATGTCTTGACTTGTGAAGGGGCAACGTGCCAAAAGCTGTCTTCCCCACCCTGTCTGCTTGTGACCCCAAGATCCCTCTGTACCCTAGAACCCTACCATTTACATGAAAGTCCTTACCTGGTTTGACTTCCCAAAATACAACACCTCACATTTAGAGCTTTTCCTAGGTATGACAAGAGGTCATTCAATAATTTTAAATTAATTGATTAATTTATCTCTCTCTCCTTCACCCTCTCTCTCTCCCTCTCTCTCTACAGATGCTGCCTGACCTGCTGAGCATTGGAGCTGGAGTCCAGTTCAAGTTTAATTGTCATTCAACCATACGTTGATACCCATCAACACAGCCAAATGGAACAGTGCTACTCTGGGGCCAAGGTGCAAAACTCAGTACCGATACAGTTACACAAAAAAATATACAGTCCAAGACCCTGAGTCCGTGAATGTTGCAGCAGTCTGCAGTCGAACACAATGCAGCTTGTCTTCTACTAAGCAAACACTTGGGGGCAGCACTGAGTCCAGCTCGGACATCATGCCATGCTCCCCATAGTGGAGCTCACCAACTCTGACACCTCTCTCCTGAGCAGCTGAAAACAGATGGCACCTCAGCTTGAGGCCTGGTCCTCGCTACAACCGAGGTCACGCAACTCCCCCGCCGTCTGCCGAGAAACCAGTGAATCGGTCTTGCAGTGTTCCACATTAACAAGGTCCAACAGAGTCTTGTAATCACTCACTGGCAGAACGCACATTCCCTTTGTGCACTGACTCCTCTGACGCCTCTCTGGCACGGGCAGCAGCACGAGCCACACGAAGTCCAGCTCCTTCAGTTTCTCCACCAATCAGCAACTTACTTTATGTTCTTAATGTCCAGCAGGGTAAAAAAGACAATAACACATTTGGTTGACCCTGTAGATCGAACACACTGCCATCTATAACACCTTTGCTTGACCCCATAGGAACTCGTTGGATCAAATGTGCTGCCTTCGATAATGCATTTGGTTGATGTAATGTTTGGATCTATTTCTCTTAGAGCTATGAGCCCGCCTCCCCCTTAGCACTTAGCACTACGTATTGCTCTGTTGTCTGCGCATGTGCTGTTATCTACGCATGCACGTTGTCTTCTCTCTCTCGCTGCAATGTGAATACAGCAGTTAAAGCCATCTCCCGTGTGCGTGCTTTTATTTAATATATATGTAGTTGTGCACAGACACAACAGTTGATGCTGTATGAGCCGTTGTGATCGAACACGCTGCCATCTGTAACTCCTTAGGCCAACCTCGAACGCGCTGCCATCTATGTCTTTCAAACAAGACATTAAACTGCATCCCCATGAATCCCAAGGAATTACTCAAGATAAAAACTGGGCAGCAAGACCCAGATAAAAAGTATTGCATAAAAGTCAGTGCTCACAGAGTCTTGGTTATATAGACGCACTTCACACTGTCCACAGAGACGGTGGCATAAAACACATGTAAAAAAGACAATAACACATTGCGAATAAGCTGTCTGATTTCCTGCATCTACAGCTTTTCACCGTCTGATTAAAGGTAAACATATTTTACCCTCCAGGTCTCAATGGCTTGCCGTTGTGAACACTGAACAATTCCTCAGAACAGAACTGAAACAGCAACTTGTGCCCAGGAGCGTAGTGAATGTGTTTCACATCTTTAATGTCAAAACGACCATAAAATCTTACAGAGGCTGGAAATAATAAAGCCATGAAGCATAAGAACAGGCCCTTCAGCCCATCTAGTCCCCATCTGCCAGCATTTGTCCCATAACCTTCCAAACCTTTCCTATCCATGTACCTGTCCAACTACTGTTTAAAGTTGTTACTATATATTACACCAGCAACTTATTCCACATATATCTGCATTCTGCACTCTGGTTTAACTTTTCTCTTGTCCTTGGGTCACTTAGCTGATTTCTGCTAATTGTTAGGTCTTTACGAAGCAGGGAATGAAAGCGTGGTGTCATCTTTTTCTTAGGTTAATGAGGTTTGGCTTGTCACCGAACACTCTAACAAACTTCTACAGATGTACTGTTCAAAGTATCCAGTCTCGTTGCGTCACTGTCTGGTATGGCAAGTTGAATGCACAGTAACGTAAGAAGCTGCAGAGAGCAGTGGACCCTGCTCAACACACCATGGGTTCACCCCTCCCCACCAGCAGAGTATCTACAGAAAGTGCCTAGACCATATTCCCTCATACTCCTCCTATCCATATACTTGTCCAAATTTCTCTTGCATATTTCATCATGATGCCCCATCCAAGCTAGTCCTATCTGCCTACGGTTGGCCCAGATCCCTCTAAACCTTCCCTCTCCATGTTGCTGTCCAACTATTGTTTAAAAAGTTGTTATTGTACATTCCTCAACCACTTCCTCTGGCAGCTCATTCCACATCCTTGTGTAAAAAAGCTAGCCTTCAAGTTTCTATGAAACCTCCGCTCTCATCTTAAACCTGCGTCCTCTGGTTTTACAGACACCATTTCTGGGGAAACAAGACTGCGTGTCATCACTCCAGCTATACCCCTCGTGATTTTATCATCAGATCTTGTAAGATCACCACTCAGTCCCTACGCTCTATCCAAATCTAAAACTGAATCAGAAATACTGGAGGTATACAGGAACTCAGGGGAGAAGAAAATGGTTTAGGCTGATTGTCATTCATAGAGATGGGGAAAAGTTAGAGTTGAGTCTTGCTTCTCAGGGACTTCCAGTTCTGACCATGACACTGCAAGGAGAGTGGCAGAAACAGATCCAAAATAGTCTCAATGGCTTCGTGCTTTGCCTTAGACCATAAGACCATAAGATATTGGAGCAGAATGGGCCATTCAGCCCATCAAGACTGCTCCACCATTCAATCATGAGTCATCCCCACTCCCCTGCCTTCTCCCCATACCCTTTGATGCCCTGGCTAATCAAGAACCTATCTATCTCTGCCTTAAATGCATCCAATGACTTGGCCTCCACAGCCACTCATGGCAACAAATTCCACAGATTTTCCACCCTCTGACTAAAGTAATTTCTCCGTTCTAAATGGACGTCCTTCGATCCTGAAGTCGTGCCCTCTTGTCCTAGACTCCCCTACCATAGGAAATAACTTTTCCTTTTCATATTCAGAATGTTTCCAGGAAATCTCCCCTTATTCTCCTGAACTCCAGGGAATACAGCCCAAGAGCTGCCAGACGTTCCTCATACAGTACTCCTTTAATTCCTGGAATCATTCTTGTGAATCTTCTCTGAACCCTTTCCAATGTCAGTATATCCTTCCTAAGATAAGGAGCCCACAACTGCACACAGTACTCCAAGTGAGGTCTTACCAGTGCCTTATAGAGACTCAACATCACATCCCTGCTCCTATACTCTATTCCTCTAGAAATGAATGCCAACATTGCATTCACCTTCTTCACCACCGACTCAACCTGGAGGTTAACCTTTAGGGTATCCTGCACAAGGACTCCCAAGTCCCTTTGCAACTCTGCATTTTTAATTCTCTCCCCATCTAAATAATTATCTGCCCGTTTATTTCTTCCTCGAAAGTGCTTGAATATACACTTTCCAACATTGTATTTCATTTGTCACTTCTTTGCCCGTTCCCCTGAACTATCTAAGTCTCTCTGCAGGTTCTCTGTTTCAACATTACCCGCTCCTCCTCCTATCTTTGTATCATCGGCAAATTTAGCCACAAATCCATTAATCCCACAGTCCAAATCATCAACATACATTGTAAAAAGCAGCAGTCCCAACACTGACCCCTGTGGAATTCCACTGGTAACCGGCAGCCAGCCAGAATAGGATCCCTTTATTCCCACTCTCTGTTTTCTGCCGATCAGCCAAAGCTTCACCCATGCAAGTGAAAAAGAAGAGAGAAGTTGCCTTTCAACTCACGAGAGAGCACAGGCCATCAACTTTTTGTTTGCTGTTGATGTTTCTGTAGCAGGCAATTTCTTTTTTTACGAGATCGAATTGCTAGCTTGACACTCAACCCAGCATGGATGGAAAGTGTGCACGGCTGGATTCAAACTCGGGACCTCCCATCCCAAAGTCCAGCGCTGATGCCACTACACCACCAGTCAGTGCACCCATACTAGTAACTCCCCTGTAATTCAATGGGCTCTTATCGTGCAAACAGCCTCATGTGCAGCACCTTGTCAAAGGCCTTCTGAAAATCCAAGTACACCACAACTACTACATCTCCTTTGTCTACCCTGCTTGTAATTTCCTCAAAAAATTGCAGTAGTTTAGTCAGGCAGGATTTTCCTTTCAAGAAACCACACTGGCTTTGGCCAATCTAGTCGCGTGCCTCCAGGTATTCTGTAATCTCATCCCTATCAATCGATTCCAAGGACAATCCTGGTTATAATGTAATATCATTATATTACATCACACGTAACGATAATGAAGAGGAGTTTGTAAAAATTGTACCTGTGTTTGGAAATTCTTTGCAATTTAGAAATATTTTTAATTTGGAATTAAGACCATGAGAATTAAGCCATTTGGCCCATTGAGTCTGCTCCACCATTCCATCATGTTTGACTTATTATTCCTCTCAGTCCTAACCTCCCGCCTTCTCCCCCATAGCCTTTGACGCCCTGACCAATCAAGAACATATCAACCTCCAATTTAAATACACCAAATGACTTGGCCTTGACAACCACCTGTGCCAATGAATTCCACAGATTCGCTTTCTCTGGCTAAAGAGAATCCTCCTCATCACTGTTCTAAATGGACATCCCTCTAGTCTGACAATAGGTCCTCTGGTCCTGGACTCCTCCACTATATGAAACATCATCACTACATCGGCACAATCCAGACCTTACAATGTTCAATAGGTTTCAATGAGGTTCCCCCTCATTCTTCTAAACTCCAATGAGTACAGGCCCAGAGCCGTCAAACACTCCTCATACGTTAACCAAATTCTTCCTCATGATCCTCCTCTGGATCCTCTCCAATGCTAAAATATCTTAGATAAGGGGCCCAAAACTGCTCGCAATACTCCAGGCATGTTCTGACCAGTGCCTTATAAAGCCTTAGCATTACATCCTTGCTTTTATATTCCAGTCCTCTCAAAATGAATGCTAACATTGCATTTGCCTTCCTTACCACTGACTCAACCTGCAAGTTAACCTTTAGGGAATCATGCACAAGAACTCCCAAGTCCCTTGGCTCCTCTGATTTTTGAATTTTCTCTCCATTTAGAAAATAGCTTACACCTTTATTCCTTCTACCAAAGTGCATGACCATACACTTCCCGACACTGTATTCCATCTGTCATTTCTTTGCCCATTCTCCCAATCTTTCTAAGTCCTTCTGCAGACACCATGCTTCCTTAACACTACCTGCCTCTCCACCTACCTTTATATTGCCTCCAAACTTGGCCACATAGCCATCAATTCTGTCATCCAAGTCATTCACATATAATGTGAGAAGAAGTTGTCCCAACACTGACCCTTGTGGAACACCACTGGTTACTGACTCCCTTTATTCCAACTCTTTGCCTCTGTCAATCAGCCAATCTTCTATCCATGCTAGTACCTTTTCTGTAATACCCTGAGCTCTTAACTTGTTAAGTAGCCTCATGTGCAGCACCTTGTCAAACACCTTCTGAAAATCCAAATAAACAACATCCACTTGACTCTCCTTTGTCTATCCTGCCTGTTATTTCCTCAAAGAATTCCAACAGATTTGTCAGGTAAGATTTCCCTTTTAGAAAACTTTGCTGACTTTGGCCTATTTTATCATGTGCCTCCATGTACCATGAAAACTCTCCTTAATAATGGACTCCAACATCTTCCCAACCACTGAAGTCAGGCTAACTAGGCTAACTAGCCTGTACTTCCTTTCTGCTGCCTCCCTCCCTTCTTAAAGAGTGGAGTAACATTTGCAAATTTCCAGTCCTCTGGAACCATTCCAGAATCTAGTCATTCTTGAAAGATCATTACTAATGCCTTCACAATACCTTCAGCTACCTTTCATCTTCCTGAACAACTTCTCTCACTTCTGCTCCCTGACTTTCTTGAACTTCTTCCATCCTCCGTGTCTTCCACAGTGAAGGCTGATGCAAAATATTTATTCAGTCTGTCTGCCATTTGTTTGTCCCCCATTACTACCTCTCCAGCATCGTTTTCCAATAGTCTGAAATCTACTTTTAGCTCTCTTTTACACTTTATGTATTTGAAAAAATACTTTTGGTGTCCTCTTTTATATTATCTTTCATCTTTTCTCTCCATATGATGAGGGGCATTGATCATGTGGATAGTTGGAGGCTTTTTCCCAGGGCTGAAATGGCTAGCATGAGAGGGCACAGTTTTAAGGTGCTTGGAAGTAGGTAGAGAGGAGATAGCAGGGGTAAGTTTTCTTATGCAGAGAGTGGTGATTGTGTGGAATGGGCTGCTGGCGACAGTGGTAGAGGCGGATACAATAGGACAGGTACATGGAGCTCAGAAATATGGAGGGCTATGGGTAACCCTAGGTAATTTCTAAGATAAGGACGTGTTCGGCACAGCTTTGTGGGCTGAAGAGTCTGTATTGTGCTGTAGGTTTTCTATGTTTCTATATGTCTTTTTTTTAAGTTGCCTTCTGTTGGTTTTTAAAAGCTTCCCAATATCTAACTTTCCACTATTTTTTGCTCAATTGTATGCCCTCTCCTTTGCTCTTATGCTGTCTTTGACTTCCCTTGTTAGCCACAGTTACCTCATCTTTCCTTGAGAATTCTTCTTCGTTTTTAGGGTGTTCAAGTCCAAAGTTCAAAGTAAAATGTATTATCAGAGTACATACACGTCACCACATACAACCCTGAGGTTCCCTTTCCTGCGGGCTTACTCTGCCAATCTATAGAACAGTAACTGTAAACAGGATCAATGAAAGAGCAAGAGCATAGAAGAAAAGAAACTGTTGAAATGCAACTTTAAATAAATAGCAATAAATAATGAGAACATGAAATAACAAGATGAAGCATCCTTAAAGTGAGATCATTGGTCGTGGGAACATCTCAGTAGATAAGAGTAATCATCCTCTTTTGTTCAAGAGCCTGATGGTTGAGGGATAGTAACTGTTCTTGAACCTGGTGCTGTGAGTCCTGAGGCAATTGTACCTTCTGCCTGATGGCAGTAGCGAGAAAAGTGCATGGCTTGGGTGTATCTATCCTGTGCCCTCCAAATTGTCCCCAGAAATACCAGCCAGTGCTGTTCTGCCATCATTCTTGCTAGTGTCACCTTCCAATGAACTTTAGCCAGGTCCTCTCTTTTGCCTCTGTAATTCCCTTTACTCCACGCTAATACTGATATATCTGAGTTTATCTTCTGTCTCTCAAATTGCAAGGTGAATTCTATCATATTATGATCACTGTCTCCTAAGGGTTCCTTTCCCTTAAGCTCCCTAATCAAAGTTGGTTCATTACACAACACCCAATCCAGAATTGTCTTCCTCCTAGTGGGCTCAACCACAAGCTGCTCTTAAAAGCCATCTTGTAGGCATTCTACAAATTGCCCCTCTTGGGATCCAGGCACCAACCTGATTTTCCTAATCTACCTGCAAATTGGAATCCTCCATGAGTATCGTAACACTGCCCTTTTTACATGCCATTTTTATCTACCATTGCAATTTATATTCCACATCCTGGCTCCTGTTCAGAGGCCTGTATATAACTCCCATCAGGGTCTCTATACCGTTGCATTTTCTTAACTCAAACCCACAAGGATTCTTCATCTTCTGGTCCTATGTCACCTATTTCTAAAGATTTTATTTCATTTTTTTTTAGCAACAGAGCCACACCACCCCCTCCGCCTATCTGCCTGTCCTTTCGATACAATGTGCATCCTTGGATGTTAAGCTCCCAACTATGGTCTTCTTTCAGCCATGAATCAGTGATTCCCACAACATCATGCCTGCCACTCTGTAACTGCGCTACAACTGCCCCCATGTTACACTTCAACTCATCCCACTGACTGCAATTTTACCCAATCATCTGCCTGTCCTTCCTCAGTCTCACTACAAGCTCTATTGACTTGTTTACCAACTGCCACAACCTCAGTCCTATCAGTCTGGTTCACATCCCCCTGCCAAATTAGTTTAAAACCTCCCCAACAGCTCTAGCAAACCTGCTGCAAGGAGTTAATTCCCCCTCTAGTTCAGGTGTAACCCATCCTTTTTGTACAGGTCATACCCTCCCCCGAAGAGATCCCAACGATCCAGAAATCTGAAACCCTGCCCCCTGCACCACTTCCTCAGCCATGAATTAAACTGCTTTTATAAGTCATAAAACATAAATCTTTTAATTGCTGTTTTAAATACATAAATCTTTTATAAGTTAGAAATCCTCTGTGATGTGAGTTTTAAGTCTATGGCAAGAATTACTTGTCTAAAAATGTGTAACACTAAAAACAGACTACGTTTAAACTACTTTGCTAGCTGGAACTATCTGCTCCTTTGTAGGGAGGGGGAATCCAGCACTGGAGTAGATGGCTTTTGACAGCTAAACCTTACCATGGACATTAAACAATCCTTAAAGTGTAGATTGACACAGTATAATCTCCCTGAAGTGAGGGTACTTGTAGATACTTGTATTGGATAGGGCTTAAAGTCTGCTCTTAAGTTCAGAGTTTGCAGACAGCAAACTCAATTTAGGATGAAGTGTTAAAAATTAACGTATTCATATCCTACTTGGTGCAATCACCAATTCTCACAGTCAAGGGTGGAAAGATATCCAGTCACTTGATCGGCAGGATTAAGATCAAGTTGTTCTTAAACACAAGAGCTCTACAGATGCTGGAAATCTAGAGCAACACACTCACACAAAATGCTGGAGGAACACAACAGATCAGGCAACGTCTATGGAAGGGAATAAAATTCTGGCCGAGACCCTTCAGGACGGGTGAGGGCTCCCGGCCAGAAATATCGGCTGTTTATTCCTCTCCATAGATGCTGCCTGAGCTACTGTGTTCCTCCAGCATTTTGCGTGTGAAGATTAAGCTGATGATGGCATCGAGCTTCTGCCGAATATAACCTTGTTCACGGGTAACCATGGTGATGAAATTTTTTAAACGCTGCTGGTAATTGCAAAGAAGATTTACGAGGATGTTGCCAGGACTTGAGGTCTCAAGTTATAGAGAGAGACAGAGGTTGGCAGTCTTGAGATTTTACTCCTTGGAACGCAGGAGACAAAGAAGTGAACTCAGAGAGGAGTATAACATCATGAGGGGCATATTTAGGGTGAATGCTTTCGGTCTTTTGGCCAGGGTTGGGAAGTCAAAAATTAGGGGGCATAGTTTAAGGTGAGAGGGGAAAGAGTTAAAAAGATTCTGAGGAGCATCTTCACGCAGAGGATTGTGAGTATATGGAAAAATCTGCTCAGTAGTAGCGGCAGGTACAACTGTTATCTACCAACCAGAATGTCACTGAAAGTTGAGCAGAAACCCGCGCCCAGTTTAAATGTTGAGGTTGCATCAGGAAGGATTTACCAGACACACAGACTCACCCCCACGGCACAGGACTCAGTCCCTGTGGGAGCTGGCGTATCACAGTGAGTTTATCCATCAGTACAACAACACACACAAAATGCTGGTGGAACACAGCAGGCCAGGCAGCATCTATAGGGAGAAGCGCTGTCGACGTTTCCGGCTGAGACCCTTCGTCAAGACTAACCGAAAGAAAAGATAGTAAGAGATTTGAAAGTAGTGGGGGAAGGGGGAAATGCGAAATGATAGGAGAAGACCGGAGGGGGTGGGATGAAGCTAAGAGCTGGAAAGGTGATTGGTGAAAGTGATACTGGGCTGGAGAAGGGAAAGGATCATGGGACGGGAGGCCTAGGGAGAAAGAAAGGGGAGGGGGGACACCAGAGGGAGATGGAGAACAGGCAAACAACTAAATATGTCAGGGATGGGGTAAGAAGGGGAGGAGGGGCATTAACAGAAGTTAGAGAAGTCAATGTTCATGCCATCAGGTTGGAGGCTACCCAGCTGGTATATAAGGTGTTGTTCCTCCAACCTGAGTTTGGATTCATTTTGACAATAGAGGAGGCCATGGATAGACATATCAGAATGGGAATGGGACGTGGAATTAAAATGTGTGGCCACTGGGAGATCCTGCTTTTTCTGGTGGACCGAGCGTAGGTGTTCAGCGAAATGGTCTCCCAGTCTGCGTCAGGTCTCGCCAATATATAAAAGGCCACACCGGGAGCACCGGACGCAGTATACCACACCAGCTGACTCACAGGTTAAGTGTCGCCTCACCTGGAAGGACTGTCTGGGGGAGGAAGTGTAAGGGCAGGTGTAGCACTTGTTCCGTTTACAAGGATAAGTGCCAGGAGGGAGATCGGTGGGAAAGGATGGGGGGGGGGGGGACGAGTGGACAAGGGAGTCGTGTAGGGAGCGATCCCTGTGAAAAGCAGTAAGGGGGGGAGGGAAAGATGTGTTTGGTAGTGGGATCCCGTTGGAGGTGGCGGAAGTTACGGAGAATTATACGTTGGACCTGGAGGCTGGTGGCTGGTGGGGTGGTAGGTGAGGACAAGGGGAACCCTATCCCGAGTGGGGTGGCGGGTGGATGGGGTGAGGGCAGATGTACGGGAAATGGGAGAGATGCGTTTGAGAGCAGAGTTGATGGTGGACGAAGGGAAGCCCCTTTGTTTAAAAAAGGAAGACATCTCCTTCGTCCTGGAATGAAAAGCCTCATCCTGAGAGCAGATGTGGCAGAGACGGAGGAATTGTGAGAAGGGGATAGCATTTTTGCAAGAGACAGGGTGGGAAGAGGAATAGTCCAGGTGGGTGGGAAGAGGAATAGTCCAGGTAGCTGTGAGAGTCTGTAGGCTTATAGTAGATATCAGTAGATAGGCCGTCTCTGGAAACTTTGCCTCCAACTTCCACCCTGCCCTCAAATTTACCTGGTCCATTTCCGACACCTCCCTCCCCTTTCTTGATCTTTCTGTCTCCATCTCTGGAGATGGCCTAGAGATGGATAAACATGCAAAGTGCTGACCAGGCCAGTCTGCAGTGGTGAAGGAATAGTGTGAAGGAATGGTGAGGTCTTTGTGTAAATGTGGTTTGCTGAGGCAGAAGTCTTGTTACATTACACACGATCTGTGGGAAGAACTTTGTAAATCACTCAGTATCTGGTGATGGGGGGCACAGGTGGAGAAGTGTGAGAGGAGCTGTTGATGTTTAAAGTTGATGTTGCAATGAGCGACTGAAGTGAACCCAAGTGCAGGACACAGGCACGGAGATTGAGTTAGGATGCTTACGTGGATGTGAACGTTGAACAGAAAACAGAAGGGATCTTGACACGGAGAGACGGAGTTTCATAGTTAAACCTTGAAACTGGAGCAAAACTTAGAACACACGGTTCTAAGCAGCTGGGAAA